>NC_138777.1:97236919-97526919 GCF_965119305.1 Pelophylax lessonae | reverse complement strand
GTTGCACTTTTTAAATTAAAACTTTGTTTTTAAGAATGTTCAATTAATTTTCTAATCATTAATGGTGTGAAATCAGCATTTTCATTCAGGAAATTATATTCATTCCAAAATTGAATTTTAAAAGTAAACAAAATTTTGAACAACATTCATCAAGTTGTCAAATGTACTGAGAATTTTCATATGAGTCTTCAGACAAATTTTCGTTCGAAAATCTACTAGTGTATAACCAGCTTAAGACAGGCAGAGGCACAAATTCATTGAGAGATATTGCTGGGTTATCCCCTGAGAGAGCTATAGGATGCTGGTGAGTTATTCAACCTACCATTCATCTACACAAATTGAAATAAAGCTTGCAGCATGAGTGTTGCAAGATGTTGGGAAATAGGAGAACTTACATGGGCTAACCTGGGAGGGAACCAATGGTGAGTGGGACCAGGGGACTCGGAGAATTGTTGTTGCCCTTCTTTTGGTAGGAGGTGTAGGTGCTTGGGAGGGCGAGTTCATTTTACAGCCTGCCACTGACCAACATTACTGAGGGGAGTTAGTTTCTACCACCGACCACCAATGAAGGGGGGTTATTGCAGACACCTACATCAATGCTGAGGGTGACTATTACTACCAATACCTATAAGCCATGCACTTTGAAGCCAAAGCTACCTTATTACCAACTCGTGAAGGGGTCCATAGGGCATTTTTCTTCTTATCTTCAAGGCTTTCCTCCTAACTATGAATGAATATCGTGGTTCCTTTTATTTGAAATTTGATTATTTTGTTTTTATACCTTGATTTTCTGCCTCTGTGACCATTTGTTTGAGTGTTAAAAATAGAATTGTGATTTTGGGGGTGCTAAGCTAAGTAATAATTTCCTTGCAAAGTGAACATGCTCTATCTACTACTTTAGTAAATCCTCCCCATTGCAAGGAGACATTTCCCCAGTGGAAACACTGTTGATTAGGGCACATTGTGGATTTGTGCAAATTACAGTGGCAAGAAAAAGTATGTGAACTCTTGGAATTAGCTGGTTTTCTGCAGTAATTTGCCATAAAATGTGATCTGATCCTCATCTAAGTCACAACAATAGACAAAATACAATGTGCTTAAGCTGATAACACACAAACAGTTCTAACAATTTCTTGTGTCTATTGAACACACCCATTAAACATTCACAGTGCTGGAGAAAAAAGTAAGTGAACCCTTGGAGTGAATAGCTCATCCAACCTCCTTTGGCAGCAATGACTTAAAGAAAGCACCTTTGGTAGCTCTAGATCAGACCTGCACAAGGACTCTATTGAGTTAAGGTCTGGTCAATGACTGGGCCACTCCAAAAGGCATATTTTTTGTTATCTGAAGCCAATCTGTGGTGGATTTACTTTAATGCTTAGGACCATTGTCTTACTGCATCACCCAACTTCTACTAAGCTTCAGCTGGAGGACAGCCAGCCTGACATTATCCTGTAGGATATTTTGGTGAATTTGGGAGTTAATTTTCCCCTTGATGATGGGCGGCAAGTGGTCCAGGCCCTGAGGCAGCGTAGCAAGCCCAAATCATGAAATCTACTATACTTCACCGTAGAGATGATGTTTTAATACTGGCTAGCTGTGCCATGTTTTAATACTGGCTAGCTGTGCCCTTTGTGCACCATACACAGTGCTGAGTATTCTTCCCGAACAATTCAACTTTTGTCTTATCAGTCCACAAAACATGTTCCCAATAGTGCTGCAGTTTGCTAAGGTTCTTTTTGACAAACTACTGGCATGCAGTATATATTTTTTTTTTGGAGAGCAGCAGCTTCAACCATAGTGTTCTATCATGGACAACCTGCCTGTTCAAAGATTTACCTATGGTAGACTCATAAACAGGGATGTTTGCAAGTTCTAGTGATGTCTTCAAGCCTTTAGCTGTTACTCATGAGTTCTTCTTTACCTCATTGGGGATTCTGCATCATGCCTTGGGAGTCATCCTGGCTGGGTGCTCACTTCTAGGAAGAGTAGCCACAGTACTAAACTGTTTCCAATTATAGACAAGTTGTCTAACTGTTGACTAATAGATGCATAAATACTTAAGGATTACTCTGTATCCATTTCCAGCCTTATGCAGATCAAATACTCTTGATCATATATCTTCAGAGAACTACTATTCATGAGGTATGGTTCCCATCAGCTAATGTTTCTTATGAACAAGAATCTTAAAATGTTTATGTGTCTTTTATCATTCAGAGTAGCTCTAAACCACACCTCTAAACTCATTTCAATAACTGAATTCCAAGTCTGCAAACTACTGACTCCAATTAGCTTTATTTGAAGTCCTTCGGTTCACTTACTTTTTCATACAGCACTGTGAATGCTTAATGGTTGTGTTCAATAAAGAAATTAGAAATTAGAATCGTTTCAAGGGATTCACATACTTTTTCTTGTCACTGTATGTAGAGGTTGCGTTGGGAAAAATCCCAGTTAAATTCATGTTTCCAACATTTCACTATTTCTTCCCATTACAAACCTAGGAAATAAATATATTCCATAATGTGTTACCAATCCCTATCTGTCCTGAAAAAAAGTGTATAATACAACGCTCTTTAGGGTAGACTATAAACGCTAAAAGGTATAAGGTAAGAGACTGAGACCTCTCCAAAATGGGGAAAGCTCTGAGACTTAAGGGGATTAAGGAAGAAAAAGGGTACTAGGACTCAGATGGCAACTACAAAATTAACACGGTGCCCTATGCATCACAAAGTTACCAGGTTTAGTACCTCCCGCTTGCACAAAATGTAACAATTTCCAGCTTTAATTACTTTTTCATATAAGAAGACCATATACTTTGTTACTTTCCTATACAATTAGGATTCTGGACTCTTAGCAAGTACTACAGTACTGTGTAAACATTGCTATCTATATCCTCCTTTAGACTCTTCAATTACATTTTTTTCAATATTGTACTGTTTGCAGTCTCATTATGGAGTTCTCTAAATATGGCCTTTTCTGTGGTGCTAGAAGTTTTTGTGTCAACATGACAGTATATGGGCTACTTTCATATTTTGTCAACAGTGTGTACACTAGGAAATGTACACACAGGTGGTTGTAGAGCCAGACTGTCAGTTCAGAGTCACTGGAGTACAGAATAGTGGCCAGAAGATTTCTGTGAAAATCAAACTGTTTTTGAGGCTTGCCTGCTTTTGGTCCAGCGAAGGTGGTCCTTAAAGTGGAACTGTCCAAATTTAAAGTGAAACTTTTCATCATTCAATTTCAGCCATAGTGTACATTCAGTTGGTTAAAAGAAACAGAAAAAAGGCAGAGTAAAGTGCAAAAAAAATTGAAATACAGTAATACCAGTCTTGCTGTTGGTGACCATTATGTTTGCCCTCCTGCAGAGCTACACTGGCTTAATAAATGCCAGCTTTCTGCGCCTCCAGGTGTGAGGATGTCTTGTGTCCCCTGCACTGTGATTTTTTTTCTGCTGGTTCTTACTGCTTGTGGAACCCCCTAGCAAGTTCAAAAGGGACCCTGGTTAAGAAACACTGGTCTAAAACCCAACATGCGCATAGGATTCATAGGTGATTTTCAGATGTACATTTATGCCATCAGTTGGCTGTAGTATATAAAGCTGGCCATACACGACTGTACTAGATTCTTCCATCCCCACAAATGAGATGAATGCAGGAATCCTTCTCCCTATAATTGTATTCTGACAACGGCACCTGCCACTGTTAGAAAAAAAAGACTGCAGCTGCTGATCAATGGCAAAATTTCCAACAAGTCCCTTTGATAGAAGTCGGACTATCGACTTATGTTGAGTCGGGATGGCCTCACGCTGATCAAAATCTGGCTGGTCCCTGATGAAACAAACACATTTTAATCAGTGTATACATTTTTATCAGCTTTACTATCTGTCTCTCCAAATGCACCCTGTTTACTTGTGTTCTTATTACTGTTGTTACAGCAATCTGTAAATGAGCATGCAATGCCACATATGTGTAGAACCGTCTGATCTCCATTTTTACACAGGGGAGAATGACAGGCGGCTTGTTTACATTAGCCGTCTGCCTTTCTCCCTTCCCGGCGAACGATTGCGAGTGACCGGCGGACATCGGGTCCGCCGGTCACACGTGTGACTTGTTAGGGAACGAGCCGGGGCGGGCGCGCGCCTTAGCGGGCGCGCGCTCGCCCGCTATTGGCTCACAAGCCAGTGACAGGCTAGTGACCTACCGGTACGTCACTTTGCCTGGCCGGGGCTGACCGCCGCAGTATATGTACTTGCGGCGGTCGGCAACCGGTTAATCAGTCACATGATGATTGCAGGATTACACAATTGTTCAGTCATCTAGTATTATGATATATTTTACTATTCAAAATTTGTTTCTTCAAAAGGCTAAATCGTTTAGTCAATTTGTATATATGTACAGGAGTAGGAATCTTTAGTCATTGAAAGCTGGATTATTTGCCAGATGAGTTCCTCAGCATTCTCTCCACTGAATTGTATGTCCAGTGAATGATTGCGCATATTAGCAGCATTGTGCCACCATGTGTGATCACTGGTGGAAGATCAGTGGCAATTGCTGCAACACACCATTGTCTAGTGTTATGATTTAGTGTGGTACATGTTGGAACAGTTATTTACAGATGAGTTATGATTACACAGAATCACCTACAATATCGTGTGGAGTTTGGACTTTTCTTGGTTCCTGCGTATGTGCATGCTTCTAAAACCAGAAAAAGGAAACATGTATTCTCCCAAAGAAAAGAACTTCCACTGAACCCCAATAGATGTCCGTTCACCTAAGTTTGACCTAAATTAAAACTGTTTTCAGTTCACCAAACTGGCCAACAAACTGGCTATATATGGCCAGTTCACTTATCTGAACCCACAGTTGATGTATGTTTGCAAAAGCACCAAAAACAAAAAAAAATGGGTCCAATTTACAATCCAGAAAAGCCGCTTATCCAGACATACAGCCTGGGTAGCCAGTAAAGGAGGGGGGTCAGCAAGTGTACACCCCCTCCTCCTGAATCATACCAAGCCACATGGCTTCAATACTGGGAGGGTACTTTAGTTTTAAGGGGGAGTGGCAAAGCCCTACCCCCCATCTTGTCCCCCATAAGGGATGTCAGGAGTGGCTTATCAGAATCTGGAAGTCCCCTTTAGAATAAATAGGTGAAAGATTACAAGGTATAGATTCACAAAAAAAATGGAGAAAAGGCATATTAAAACACCAATGAAAAAAAACCTTCATTAGAAAAAATAAACAATGTCCTCCAATGTAAATCCAACATGAATTATGTCACCCAGCAATGTAGATGCATGTCAATCACAATGATCAGCTGACACAACAACCTGCTGTGCCCGACGCTACTTCCATTGCAAATGACAGAGGGCCAAGGTTCTCATCCACACATCCTGCACCCCAAAAGGGATGTGGGAGTCTGTGGGGGTCTCTTAACAAAATCTAGAAGATCCCTCAGACATGAGCCCCCCCAGGTGAATGGTAACTGGGTAAATAGGAGCCCTGTAAATTATTCACAAAAAAAAGTGAAAAAGTAAATAAAAATACTTACATCATGAAAAAGTCCTTTTTAAAAAACAATGTTCCACAATGTAAATCAAACATCAAGTACATCATCCAGCAATGTAAATCCTGCCCAGTTTGTTAAGAGAGCAAAGATTAGTAGTGTGAGCAGCGAGACAGAAAAGCTCTACATCTTTTCTGTACAGGCTTGGCTTTTTTTCCAGGTTTTTAATCTTGTGTTAGAGCTGCTTTAAATCACAATAAATGTTTTTTTTTTCCATACCAGGTAATGCAAGGTTTTAATATTTTCTATCTATACCCCATGCCCTTTTTTATAATTACAAGAACTTTATCCGTCTTTCTTTAGATACTTTCAGGTACACCATGCCTTGAACTCCGAATTTCAAAACCACAGAGCACCAATACCTAATTTTTTTAAACCGTAGGGACCACAAAGTCTACCCTTCAAACTTTATACACATTTATTACAAGCTAAAATTTGTAATACTCTTTCCTCTGCTCAACAAAACTTTAATTCCTACACTAGATAGAGATGACCTCCTAGACATAACATCAGCATCATCGCCTATGCATGTATTCTGTTCAATAAATAATAAAATGACCAAATTATATATAATTCAACTGTCCTACCTTCCTCCAACTTGGTTAATATAAAATAAACCTGTATCGAGGAGGAACATGATAAGGTAAAAGGGCCTGTGTCAACAAGCTTTTGTTCACTTAGGCTGCATTCACATGTCAGCTTATAATCGCGGGCAGAACCGCCGCGGTTCCGCCCGCGATTCGGAGATTTATTGCAAATCGCGGGACGCCTAGCGTTGCCCGTTGATTTGCAATAGCCCCCCAAACGCCGAGCGATGTTGCCGCTATTTACGCCCGGCGAATCGCGGCAACATCGCGCAAACAAAATCGCGGGACGCAATACGCTCCAAAAAAGTACAAGAGCTTCTTTGGAGCGTATTGCGTCCCGCGATTTTGTTTGCGCGATGTTGCCGCGTTTCGGCGGGCGTAAATCGCGGCAACATCGCTCGGCGTTTGGGGGGCTATTGCAAATCAACGGGCAACGCTAGGCGTCCCACGATTTGCAATAAATCTCCGAATCGCGGGCGGAACCGCGGCGGTTCTGCCCGCGATTATAAGCTGACATGTGAATGCAGCCTTAAGAATTGCTTTTCTCCACCTGCAAATCAATGAAAATGCAAAAGCAGCTTGGACCAGGCTGATACATTCCAGAAGAAGTTCAAATGCAGGTCCAAAGATCCATCAATAAACACTGAATGATCTCAGAAGCATTTCAAACTGATTTTGAAGTGGTTCTAAGTCCTTAAGGTTTTTCACCTTGCATTAAGGTGAAAATCCTTCTGTGCTGCAGCTGCCTCTAGACCCCCCTTTTCCTTACCAGAGCCCATACGATCCTGCAATGTGCATGAATGCAGCAGCTCCCGCTGCTGTCTCTCTCCTCATTGGACAGATTGATAGCAGCTGGAGTGATTGGCTCCCGACTCAGTTGGGAGCACGCATGGGTGTCCCCTGGGAAATTAGCAAGGCCTAAGGGTGTAAAGCAGGTACCAATATTGTGCTTTCTGCCCCAGTAAGTGGCACATGTGAGGCCCCCCCCCCGCCTCTCGCAATATAATGCTTGGTGCCTGAGCAGCCAGTAGTTGTTACATTACATACACTAAAGCCTGTATAAAGGGAAACTACTAGAATTTCTTTTTTTTTTTTGCTTAGAATTTTAAGGAGACTCTGAGATTGGTGGAAGCTGAGAAATATACTTATGGTGATAGCTATGTATCCTCATTGATACAGGCTCACTTTGAGATAAGAAAATTTATTCCAATACACTAGATGTTCCCAGGATAATATTCATTTTTGCCATGTGATATTGGACTGTCAACATTGATTTAATTTCTGCAAAGAAATGGCATTTTTTTCTGGGCAACATACCCTTTTCACCAAAGCCTTTAAGATCTTAAGCATGTATTTTTGTTCTTTTAGATGAAGAATTATGGACACGCTAAACACAAAATTCATTTTGCAGAAAATGAAAACTATTTCTGGACAGAAAAGCAATTGATTTAAATGGAAATCATATAGTAACATTTCAATGACACTGTAAATGGAGTGGGTATAAGTATCAAGCCCTCTTACCTCTTAATCTCCAAAGCATGAGTAATTCCTCTAGTTTAAAAAAAGACTAACTGAAGTAGAAATAAGGACCAAGAAGCCCACTTGCTACTCAAATAGATACAAGAATTCCAATTTATTTACCTTTATTTTTTTTGCAAAACTACATAAGCATCTCTGTATCCATTTGAATGGCCAGCTAATCTCATTGATCCTAATTTCTAGTTCAATTTGTAAGACTTTTTGAAGAAGATGGTCAACTAAAGATTGTGCTTTTTGCTATACTTATTTGATTTTCGGGGGGTAGGGGGCGAGGTGGGTAGATCGGAGTGAGGTGCTGTGAGTGACGGGGGGAGTTAAGTGTGGGGGGGATGCAGTTGTAGCTAGACATGGCTGAGTGGCTGGGAAGTCTGTACTTTCAGGCCCCATACAAGTCACATGTTCTGCCATGGCTACAGAGACCCATTAGTGGTTGGTTAGGATAATTATGCTGAGTTATTTAAGTGTTAAATAATATAAAATACACTTAAAATAGGAAAAAAATGTCTTACAAATATCATATCTGTGGTTGAGATAAAGTTGCTGCTGGATGTATTTTTATTCATATTTTTATGGCATTGTCAGTGTCTACTGCAAGTTTTATGTTTGAGTTGGGTAGGTATCCAAGAGATCTGTGGTGCCAGCCACTCATAAAATGTTCAACTAAGATTAAATTAGACTGCCTACAGTTTTAACTTTATTTGACTGATGTTTACTATTAGAGTTATTTGATTGGTGTAAATTCACATATAAAGCTGGTAAAAGCGTAGCTGACCTGCGAGGGGCCCAGTTTAGCCAACAACATGCATACAACTCTTGTCCACGCAGAACTAAAGCTTCCCATAGATTGCAAGTTAGTCTTGTTGGTAATAAAAGCAGTAAATTTGTTGGACTAAAGCATTCCATATCATCTTTCATTAAGGTGGTCCCCCAGCTGGTATTTCACCAGTCTAACATTTAAAAACTCATGTGAAAATAGAATAACTAGGAGTCATTACCATATTGATAAGTCCACAGTCTGTCCTATATCACCATCACACCAGCTATTTGCTACGTTTCTTGGCACATAGCCATAATGTTTCAGCAAACTGACAACCCATTTCCTCCTTGTTCTTTTTTTGCATTCCTTCCTAGTTGCACAAAGCTACGTGTGCAACTGTCAATCCACAACCTGAACCATATAAAACAACACCTTGGGGTCTGGGCTGACTTTCTGAGCATGAGGTGAGCAAAGGGGACAAGTGGCCAATTGTTCAATGAACTAAAGCAACAAAGCTCTCACTTTTGAACACAAGTCTTCATGGACTGTCTTAGTGTGTTTTGTGTGAATTCTGTAAAAAGTAGTAAAACTAGTGTATATAATTCCCCAATAAATCCTATTTGTCCCCCCTGCATCTAACATTGTATAACATGCAGCCACCAGTAATATGCAGGGCTGGCCCAAGACATTTTGCTGTCTGGGTCCAAGTATGAAATGCTGCCCCCCCCCCCAAAAAAAAGCCCCCCACATCCATTATTTTATATAAATATAAAATGTAGAAAATATTATATTAAGTGTTATATTCTCCCATAACTCACCACCGGACCGGTCCACCAAACACCCGCTGTCTGTCCTCAGTCCTCCTGTCACTCCCGTGTCTCCTGCGCCCTAGAAGATCCAGCCTGCCCTGTGTAAGAGGGAGTGTGCCGATGTGTGCTGTCATTGCACACACCACGATCACACAAAGGACGTTCCCTGGAGGAGATAATCCGCCTCCTCATACTCATCAGTTTGCACTGCAGGCAGCAGTACGAGATGGGGAAATGCCCCCTGTAACGTGCCGCAAACTGATGACACACAAAACTGCTGGAAAAAAAAGTCTAGAGAGTCAATATGCTGCCCCTCTCCAAGTGCTGCCTGGGTCCAATGGACCCAGTAGGACCCATGGTAGGGCCAGCCCTGGTAATATGGCAGCATTCTGATAACAAACCTGAGCATTTGCCTTTGACCAGTTGCAGGCACAATAATTTTGTTTGCTGTCTTCGTCTTTTTTTTTTTTACTTTGTTTTTATTTGCATATAAAATTTCAATATATAACAGTATTCCACCAATTTGATTTAAATTCACAAATTACATAATAAAATTATGCAGAAAAAAAAGAAAAAAGGAAATACAATAATTCATACATTAAATATCATACATTTTTCCCTTCCCACCCTCCCCCCCCCTCCCAGGATTCCTCCCCTTCTTGCCAGCAGTTTCCATTCTACAGTGCCACCCCATGGTAGATATGCTTAACTATTTAATTCAATATATTTAGATGATTTTTTAAATTCTATCCATTTCCCCCATTTTCTTTTCATATTTCTTGGGATCTCCTCTTGAGTATTACATACATATTCCATATTATAGTTATTATTTATCTTTTTACACCATTCCTTTATTTTCGGGCTCTCCTTTTCTCTCCACTTTTTTGGTATGGTTCCTTTTGCTATATTGAGCATGGTTGGGACCAGAGTCATATTATATTTTTTTAAAGGTATTGTTGTTTTATGAAATAGGCAGGCCCATGGATCGTCCGGCACTTTTATTTCGGTGATTTCTTCAATCAGTTGTCTTACCTCTAGCCAGAAATCTTTTATCTTGGGACAATCCCAAAATAAATGATATATTGTACCTATGTTGCCACAGTCCCGCCAGCATTTGTCTGTCTTGCCTGGTTGGTATTTATTTATCACTTCTGGGGTGATATACCACCTAAATAGACATTTATAGTTTAATTCTATAGTACTTACGTCTATGGCTGTGGATCCAACCATCCCTAGTACAGTCCCAAGTTCCTGTCCTTGCAAATGTGTCCCTATTTCTTTCTCCCATTTTACTATATATGGAGGTTTTTCCAGACTGTGCCATTCCGTCAGCATTTTGTAAATCTGAGACACTCCATGCCTTTGCATGGGAGAGTAGCTCAATTTCTCGATATTGTTAAGGTTTTTTTCAGACCTAATCGGCTGTGATAATGAGCTGACAAAATGTTTCAGCTGGAGATATCTCCAATCGTCTATTTTTATATTATTATTTTCTTGTTTTAATTTCTGAAGTGTTTTTATGTGACCTTTGTGTAAGATATCTTTTAATTGAGTGTTCCCTATCCAATTTCCACCCTGTTCTTCTTCCCCGGGTGGGAAGTATTTAGTGCCATTTAATGGTATCATTGGTGAATTGTATTCCCATTTCAGTTGTTTGTTTATCCCATCCCATATTTTATAGACTACCTTTGTCAGTTCATGTGCTCCCTGTGTTTCCCTATATTTTGGTGGGATCCATATTGTTTTGTGTAGGTGATTATTATTTTGTGTACATTCTATCTCTACCCATCTTTTTTCCCTCCTTTCTGTTTTTGTCCAATCCACCATTCGTGTAATAATTACCGCCTTATAATACCTTTCTATATCTGGAGTAGCTAATCCTCCTTGTGTTTTGCTTCTTGTAAGGATCTTGTATTGTACTCTGGGTTTTTCCACTGCCATATATACTTTGTCAGTAAGGTTCTGATTACCCTAAAAAAAGTTGCGGGGATGTTTATTGGCAACAGAGAGAAGGTGTATAAGATTTTTGGCAAGATAAACATCTTAACAACATTGTTTCTTCCGATCCATGAGATTTGACCATTTGATTTCTTTCTTATTTCTGTTTTTATTTCGTTCAATAACGGTATATAATTAGCTTGGTATAATTTTTCAGTTTGAGGTGTTAAGTATATCCCTAAGTATTTTAATTTTTCTTTTGTCCACGTATATGGGAAGTATGTTTTTATTATTTGTTCTTCCTGAGTATTTAACCCTATATTCAAAATCTCTGATTTTATTGGATTTATTTTAAAGTTTGACAGCCTTCCATAATCTTTTAACTCCTTTTGAATGTTTGGGAGGGTAATCCTTGGATTTGTGACGATGAATAACAAGTCGTCAGCATATGCTGCGACTTTGTGTTCATCTTGGTTTACCATCACTCCTTTTATGTCTATATTTTGTCTAATTTTTGCCAGTAATGGTTCCAGGGTTAACACGAACAATAGGGGTGACAGGGGACATCCCTGTCTCGTCCCATTACTCATTCCAAATTTCTCTGATAGACTTCCGTTTATTTTGATTTTTGCCGTGGGGTTGTTATATAATGCCTCTATCCATTGCCTCATTCTTAACCCAATCCCTAAATTTTTTATGGTTTCTTTCATGAAGTCCCAGTCCACCCTATCAAAAGCCTTTTCGGCATCAATTGATAATAGGATGGAGGGGGTCTCATGTTTTTTTTTTTTCTGTAGAAGAAGCAGGGTGCGTATCACATTATCCTTCCCTTCTCTACCTGGAACGAATCCGGTCTGGTCCGGATGGATCCACGTTTTTAGTAATTCTTTTAATCTCGTTGCCAAGATTTTCGCAAATAATTTTGTGTCTGCGTTTAACAACGCAATTGGCCTATAACTAGAGCAAAGTGTTTGATCTTTCCCTTCTTTCGGTATGACCGTTATATATGCCATTAGAGATTCTTCTCTTAGTTCTTCGTCTTTGTCTTCGTCTTTATGAGGAGATTTCCCTTTAATTTCTTGCAAAAGGAAGTGAGAGGAAACCTTCTTAAATTAATGGGAAATCCCTTTTTAGACAGTTGACATCAGAAAAGGAGATTTTCCCTCACCACCTGTTCTAGCAAGCATAAGATCTTGGATTTACGTTCAGTTTTTGACAATGGTCACCACCAGTATAGATGGAGAGGCTGAATTTACGGAGACACAAACAGAAATAGAATATTTTGTTCTAACTCTTTCACACTCTATCCAAAGCTAAAGAAGTTTGGGCTACAGATACATTTTAAAGCTATACTTTTTGACAAACAAACCACAACCACTCATTTTTCTTGCCGTGGCAGAATTATGGCTGTGGCTGGTGTTATGTTCTAAGAATGGTGATGACCTAGATGTCATGTAGGATGTAACAAGCACCCAGTGCACAGCCAAGCCTAAAGTAAGAAGTATGATATTAGTGCCTTTCTGTGCTAATATAACAAGGAAGGTGCCAGGCTCTTTGTCACTGCGCCCAGTTCCAGAGCAATATTTCTCCGAAGTGCCAAGCTAGGAATCTCTGTGCCTGTTTCAATAGGTGTTTATTTCTAGAGGCGCCTTTCTCTGTATTTCTAAGCCACAATGTATCACTGGGGACCATTAAGACCCGTTCAACTGAGGCTACAGTAGCGAGACATAATAGTATCTGTTTTTTGAACATGTTACATGACTTACATTTTTCTTTTCCATGCAAATGAAATATTCTTCTTGCAAAGAATGTCTCCAGATATTTTGAGGCACAAAACAATTACATGTCTTGTAGAGGGATCTACGTTTTCCATGTTTTTATGAAACAATTCGCCATACACAGGTAAAATACCTTAGAGTTCTACAAATTTAGAATCCTAAATAATACATATAGATACTAAAAAAAGGATGGATAGCTGAGAAAAGGATGGCTGCTTAAAAAATTTCAGCCAGTGAACATCCTATTAACCCAAGCTGTAAACTCCAACTTATTTGCAAACTATTTAAATATTTTACAAAATATAAAAATAACAAAAAGATGAAGAAAATATGTGATAGGAAATATAAAAATACATGGGAAATACATTTTGCCACAATAGCTTTAAAAAAGAAGCAATAAAGTAGTTTTGCTAGTAAAATAAATAATTAAATTGCACTTTAATAGGGCCAGCCGGGAATCCCGCTATATTCAACTTTGATTTTTTTGTTACTTAACGCTATTGTAATGGTAAAATAAAAAAAAAACATGTCTATACAGTGGTTGTGAACCTCCTCTTCTTGGGACTCCTGCTGGCGCTCCTGGCCCCTCCTCTCTGTCCAGTGCCCCCATGGGAAGCTCCTGAGCCACGCTGCTGCGTCCATTGACACAGTCAGTGGGACTTTGCTCTGCCTCCTACTGCCTCATCACTGGTTTTGATTGACAGGGCTGGGCCCCAATGGCTCCCGATGCCCCAGCAAATCTAGTGAGACCCAGAAGTGCAAAGCGCTGGATCGAATGAGGGATCAGGAAAGTAAAAAAGGGGGTGAGGGGGGATGCCGATGCCTAAACATTTTTTACCTTAATGCAGGGAATGCATTAAGGTAAAAAATGTTTATTCTTTAGAACCACTTTAACATTTCAATTATATAATTTTTTTATTTTTCTCTCTGGCCTTATATGTCTCAACTTGTTTACTTCTTTTAAATTTGTAATGCTTTTTTTAAAGCAACTTATACCAAGAGCCATAATTACAGAGTTTTGATAAGTGTATTTTTTTTAGCATTTGCAGTCTCCGCTTTATCCTTAAGTTTTGTTCCCCTCTATTTTTTTGTAAATTCTTATGATGAAAATCTTTTTAAAAATATACAGTGTGTATAGCAAGTGTAACAATTGATGCTGGTAAGAAGCCAAAGGGTAATCCCACAAAACATTGATTTGATTTAGAATTTTCTTCTGTTTGCTCGCTTTGCATTTTGTAAATTGATAAAAATAAAAAAAATCATAAAAATAAAACATTAAAATATATATTTGTAAAAGCATTCTTACTTTACAGCATGTTCTGTTGGATACCTGTCACAGAAAATCAACAGTTTAAATTCCTTGTTGCAGGTTAAAAATAATTAACTATTATGAGCAGGATTTGTGCTTCAAATGAGACACACAGAACAAGATCCCAAATGGTAAAGTCTTATGAGCTTTACAAGGGTATAACACACTATAGAACAAATAAAACTTCTAGCAGAGTTGACAGAACAGTTGCAAACCTTTTAGATTGGCCTCCTCCAGACATGGCTGCTACATTCTGATGACATACGATTTTCTAGTTTCCTTGTACTAATCAATGAGACAACAGCCAAAAGCAGATAAAACTTCTGTCAATTTCCGGGTGATTAAGAGGATTACCGCCTTATCGTAAGCTCCAGTTCCTAAATACTTGCCAATTTTGTAGCAATTCTGTAAGCTTTCTTCAGCTTTAGAAAAAAGATCACTTACAGTTGAAATGTCCGCAGCAATTTTCCTTTAAAAATCTATAAAATCTATAGAAACCGCAGTGAAAGACCGTGTAAACCACTGCATTTAAAAGGCATTTTGATTTCCACCCCATTTTTGAAAATGTATTCTTTTAAAATGATCAGACTATGGAGGACCTCAACATCTAATAAAAAATCTGCCAAAATTGGAAAAAATCCTCAAGTGTATAAGCAGCATAGGACCATAGGCATGAAATATCTGTTATAGATTCAGCCATTTTCCCCTATTCCTCTCTGTTGTAAGCTCAACAGAGCCAAGCCTACATGGTAACAGAGCATTCTGTAGTGCTCTGATGATATCTTGTCCTTAGCCAGTTTGATTGTGCTGTGTGATCAATCACCCTCCGATGTCTCTCGGCAGCTTAAAGAGGTAACAAATGAAACTGCGAACCCAAATAATCAGTGTAATGCTTATTTCTGTAAATGAACTTGGATTGTATATACATACAACTAATTGTTTTCTATATTTAAACAAATTGCTTTGCATGGTTCAATCAGCTAATGACTAACAACCAGTGTAGCTAACTGATGGTTAATGGCTTTTCATGCTTTGACTTTTACCTTAAATGAAACTTTAGCCAAATAGCATCAATGAAGATTTATGGGCACATGTAACTAAAGGTACAGGCTGTTAAAAAGTTGTCATCCTATCCTGCTGATTGCTCATGGATCAAGTGAAAATAGTTACATTTATCGTCATCTTCAGTGTCTGGCTTGAGTTTAAACTTCAGCTCTCAGGGAAAAATTCATTTGCCAAGGTGGAATCTTCTATCCAATAATTATCCTTCAACTGAGATAATGCTAGTTTCTAGGTGTCAACTGAGTATATAGACAAGTCTTGTCATAGGATACAGATGTATAAGTCTTTGCATTTCAGAAACTAAAAAAAAAAAATACCAGTGTCTGAATTGTGCATTGTGCAGGTAAACAAATACTGTTTGATCAGCTTCAATCCCAGGTCACACATATGTAATGCGGGAACTTTGCAAATCCACTGCGAGTTCCGGCATCGCATTCAACTTACAGGCAATTCACACTGCCATATGCAAATTGCTGGGGGTGTCAATACAAAGTTAACGACACCCCCAGATCAGTTCGTATATCGCAGTGCGAACTGTCAGTTTGGACATGGATTTGATCGCATAGGTGTGAACACCCATGAGATCCGATTCTGGTGCGGACCCAAAAAAGGGTCCTGTGCAAGTTGTGTCCGAATCCGATGCGAATTCAGCCATACAATTCCTCCTGTATTGAATTGTATTGTAACTGCTTTACAATATATTGGCGCTATATAATCCTGTATAATAATAATACGATCTGTATGGCTGAATTTGCATCGCACATGTGATTTTCAGAACAGTGAGCGGCAAATCACATGCGATGTCTGTCATCGCATATATGTGAATTGGATGTAAGGGTGGAGACAGCTTTGTTTCAAACTTAAAGTGATTGTAAAAGATAAAACAACCCATTGAGTTTAAAATGCAAATGAAAGGCAAAACATTTGTGTATAGATATAAAAAAAACATTAAAAATACATTTTGTTCCATTTTGTATAAGTAATCACATTCCCTCTGTTCCCAGCCGCATAAAATCTGGAGAGAGGAGAAGCAGAAGCACATTGAGCTTCCCAGTAAATGGCTGTGCAGGGGGGGCGTGTTGGGACAAGCCTGATCATTTAAAGAGAGTGCACGGAGTTCCCAGCACAGCTAGAGAACTGACCACACTGTGCTCTTCTGCTTAGTGTGGTCAGTTTGTAATAGAAAGCAGAGGGACTGGCAGCAACACCAGAGATTTCACACAAAGGAAGCATACAAAGAGAACAGAATACTTTCTCATGCAAGTACACGGTACAGCAGGCACCTATCAGGAATATGAAGTGATATGAATGATAATGGTAAACAGGACACATAGAGAAGGGGAATCTCCCTAGCGAGGGCACAGAAAGCAATTAAGAACAACAGGTATTCTAATCCCTCTCCACTCTATCCAAAATGAAAAAAAAAAGTTTTGCCTTAAGTTGTACTTTAAACTGGCTTAAGCATACTGTAGCTGCTAAGCATAAATATGATATTTAGTGCCGGTTCACATACAGGCGACCCAACTTAGCCGGGTGACCTGTGAAGTAGCGGTGCGCAGCTTGCACCGCAACCTCGGAGCGGCATGCACGGGCTTCATATCATTGAAGTCAATGTAGGTCGCTCCAGGTCGCTCCAAAGTAGCTCAGGACCCTTTTTCTAAGTCGGAGCGACTTGTGTCGCTCCTATTAGAACGGGTCCTGTGCTACTCTATGGCAGGCGACCCTGACAAGTCGCCCCAGTGTGAACCGGCTCTTAAATCCTACTGTTTTTGTTACTGGGTGACTTGTGACTTTTGGGGAAAATGAGGTAACACCATGTTCAGTACTGCTCCTCCATTCTCTACGCACAGTTTGGGTTTTGTCAGACCTCGCTATCAACACAACTGCACCTTATGTTCAGGAGTATTAGGAAGGGTAACCCCTTAATTTCCTCGAAGGTGTAGCAAGATTCCCAGCCATTTTGCTGGATATGGGTCCGCCTGGGTTACCGCTAACAAAAACAGCACATTTAAGTATGTTCTCCAAGTATGAGCACTGAGACAATGACCAATCCAGTATCTTTGGGTTTTTATATTTATTGAGAACTTGGCTAGGAGAAGGGATGAGATGGATACTCCTTTGGCTCAACTATGCACAATTTGCTGGGGACAACTGAAAAATGCTTGTTGGCGCTGACTTGATGCTGGCTTGATGCCGGTCAACACCGGTTAACACTGGTTAACGCTGGCCTGCTGCCTGTTAACACTGAACTGACTTCCGATCACCTCCTTGTGACTCAAAGTCCTTTTGAAGCTCCCTTTGGCACTCCTTTCTGAGGTAGCTACTTTATCACTGCTGCACTGCTGAACACTTGTACGCTTCAGGGCCCGCACCTACACCCTCTCTCACACACTTATCCTCAGGACTTAGACACTGGTACCCCCTTTTCTAAGCCTTCTCTACTGGTTAGCTGGCTCCCGGATCCCTCTGACCTTCTGGAGTGGTCCCCTATCCTAGGCAGCCCTGGGCAGTTTTCAGTACTTACGACACTGCTTTCCTGGAAACCTCTACCCAGCAGCTCCACTCGGTCCACAGCACACCAGAACCCTCTCTGCAGCTCAGCTCATCCTTCTGTCCTCTTCCCACCAAAGACGCTCTGCCATGTGTCCCCCTCAGATGTATACCCCATCCCAGGATGCATTGCGGCAGACTCTGCCCTCTCGGATAGATACAAGCCCTGGTGTGCTATTGGTCATGTTTCCTCCACTGTCCAATAAGAGCCCTCATTGGACATAGTGGGGAGACTTCCCATGCTCAACAGGCACACCTGGAAACACATGACAGCCTAGCTGAACAATCAGGCCTCCCTGATAAGCAGACAGGACCCTTTATGGTTTTCCTAGCACCTACCTAGGAGGGTGCTACAAAGGGAGTTACCAGCAATGTTTAGGTAGGTTGTACATGTCAAATGATATCCAAGTGAATGGTAAGATCCAAGGCTTCCCAGCAGAACATTGCCCCAAGCATCACACTGCCTCTGCAGACTTGCCTTCTTCTCATACTGCATCCTGGTGCCATCTTTTTCCCAGGTAAGCAACGCACAAGCCCCCTGACTTCCACTTGATGTAAAGCAAAATGTGCTTCATCAGATCAGGACACCTTCTTCCATTGCTCCGTGGTCCGATTCTGATGCTCACATGCCTATTGTAAGCCCTTTTGACTGTGGACACACTCCAGCATAGACACCCTAACCGGTCTGTGGCTACAAACTGCGGTGCCCATTTTTTCTGCTTTCAACACATCACCTTTAGGTTTGTTTACTTGCTGCCTAATACTGTATATCCCACCTACATTCATATGCTATTGTAGCGAGATAATAAATGTTATTTACCTAACCTTTTAGTGGTCATAACGTTATGGCTGATCGGTGTATATTTATCAAAGCTGCACTTGGTCCTCCACTGTAGTTTTGGACGTTAAAACAAATAGAACAAAAAACAAGGGGTAGTAGGGGCCAAGAGAGGACCCAAGACAGCGGGACTATACCGGCATAACTGGTGGTTGCAGGAATACAAATACAACACTCATATATGTATAAAAAATATATTAATTTTATTACAAAAGAATAAAAAACATGACAACAAGACATACAGTACATGTATGTTATGTACTGTATGTCTTGTTGTCATGTTTTTTATTCTTTTGTAATAAAATTAATATATTTTTTATACATATATGAGTGTTGTATTTTGTATTCCTGCAACCACCAGTTATGCCGGTATAGTCCCGCTGTCTTGGGTCCTCTCTTGGCCCCTACTACCCCTTGTTTTTTGTTCTAGTTTCTTGGGGATGATGGCATACATTTCACGGTATCCATTTTTTTGATTAAAACAAATAGAGTATAGAATTTTTCTTTAGCCTGATTCACACCACCCTTTGAATATGACATACAAGCATCTCATTGGCTGGGAACTGCTGCATTGGGCTTATCTCTGTACTCACAATCACACTGGAGTACAACAGCCAGTCAATCAAAACTTTCAGCTCTCTCAAATGACTTTTCATCTGACAGCAAACCACAGCTGGACATAACTATATCTCTTGTAATTGAAGCACAGCGAAAATAAATAGAAACAGCTTTGTGCCATATAAACTACATTTACATTTTGATGTGTCTTTGATGACATAAAGAACCTAGTACAATCCATTTCAGGCCACAGATTCAATGCTATCTTGATTGGCAGACTAAAGTATTATTAGGAAATAGTATATTACTGCACAGTAGAGAATCAAACACTGTTGGCAATATGTTTAGAAAGATATAATCCTTACCATTACCAATACAATTGTTTTTATATACAGCGGGTAAAATAAGTATTGAACACATCACCATTTTTCTAGGCAAATATATTTCTAAAGGTGCTGTTCTTTCACCACATATTGGGAGAAAACCATGCAGTCCATATATACAAAAAAAACAAAACAAATAAGTTCAGAAATTAACCTCCCTGGCGGTATGATTATGTCAGGAATTACATACCAAAAGCGGTACAATTGTTTTCATGGAAATTTGGCGTTATGCATTATAGGCCTACAATTCTTAGTAATTACTGACTTAAACCTGACCAAAACAAGAGTCTAGTAGACATCCCAGATGTGATAAATTTGAAACACAAACGCATGAATTATAATCGAATCAATAATATTATTTTATTATTTAATATATAATATATATAATAAAATTATATTATTGATTAGATTATAATTCATGCATTATATATTATATATAGATATATGTGTGTGTGCATATATATATATATATATACATATATATATATATATATATATATATATATATATATATATATATATATATATATGCATATATATATATAATATAAAATGTGTTTTGTGCAACGTTTTTTTTTTTTCTTTTGAATTTCCCTCCCTAGTTCCGCTCCCATGCAGCATTGCTGCTGCAGGGAACGGAACTAGGAAGTCATCACACCGACGGAGGGACGGAGGAGCGGCGGGACTCTCGGCTGGCGGTCACAGCAATGAGAGATCATCGCTGGATCGCCAGGATAAGGTAAGAGAACACCGCTGCGCTCTCTGCAATCCACCCCGAGCGTTACTCGGGGTTACCGATCCTGATATGAAAAATCAACCCCGAGTCACGCTCGGGATTACCGCTAAGGGGGTTAAGTTGTGTGTAAAAAAAATGGAATGACACATTGAAAAAGTATTCAACGTGTTAACTGAAATGTATTTAATACTTCATCCAAAATCCTTGGTTGGTAATGACAACTTCAAAACACCTCTTGTATGGAGAAACTAGTCACATGCATTGCCGAGGTGTGATTTTGGCCCATTCTTCCACACAAATAGTCTTTAAATCTTGAAGGTTCCGTGGGCCTCTTCTATGAACTCTGATCTTTAGTTCTTTCCATAGATTTTCTATTGGATTCAAGTCAGGTGATTGGCTGGGCCATTCTAGCAGCATTATTTTCTTTCTTTGAAACCAGTTGAGAGTTTCCTTGGCTTTGTGTTTGGGATCATTGTTTTGCAGAAATGTCCACCCTCGTTTCATCTTCATCATCCTAGTAGATGGCAGCAGAATTTTATTAAGAATGTCTTGGTACATTGTTCTATGCATCCTTTCTTCAATGACAAGAAGTTTGCCAGTACTGTATGCTGAAAAACAGCCCTACACCATGATGTTCCCACCTCCAAACTTCACTTCTGGTATGGTGTTTTTGGGTGATATGCCAATTTACCTCCAAACATGGTGTGTGTTATGGCCAAAAAGTTTAATTTTGGTCTCATCTGGTCAGACCATATTCTCCCAATATTTCATAGGCTTGCCTAAATATTGTGCATCAAACTTTAAATGACCTTTAACATGTTTTTTTCTTCAGCAATGGAAGCTTGTGTGGTGAGCGTTCATACAAGCCATGGCGGTTAAGTGCATTACCTATTGTGTTCTTTAAAACAATTGTACCTGCTAATTCCAGGTCTTTCTGAAGCTCTCGAAAGTGGTCCTTGGCTCTTGGACAACTCTTCTGATAATTATTTTCACTCCTCTGTCACAAATCTTGCAAGGAGCACCTGGTCGTGGCTGGTTTATAGTAAAATGATCTTCTTTCCACTTTCAGATTATGGTCCCAACAGTGCTCACTGGAACATTCAGAAGTTTAGAAATCCTTCTGTAACCAATGCCATCAGTATGATTTGCAACAATAAGGTTGCAAAGGTCTTGAGAGAGCCCTTTGCTTTTACCCATCATGAGATGTTTTTTTGTGTGACACTTTGGTAATGAGATACCTTCTTCAAGACCATCAGTTGAGACTGAACCAGCTGATATTATTTTGCACTGATAAGGGGCGGAATTGCTTTCTAATTACTGATATATTTCAGCTGGTGTCTTGGCTTGCCATGCCTTTTTGCACCTCTCTTTTTTCATGTGTACAATACTTTTTCTCTGTGTCATTCCATTATATCACACATAACTTTCTGAACTTATTTGTTTTGGTTTTCTTGTATGTATGGATTGCATGGGCTGTTACCGACATGTGGTGAAACTTTCTTGTCAATAGCACCTTTAGTAAATTATTTATCTAGAAAAATGGTGACGTGTTCAATACTTATTTCACCCGCTGTAAAAACACCATAGTTTTTCTTTCTAAATTAGACATTTGTGGGTTGAGTTACTTAAGGCAAATAGCTGTTTAATTTACAAAGGAAGTTGTAGTTTGCATAGGAATTTCCCTCAGAAATTAGTGAGTGGGATGAAGCTCTGCTGACTTCAATCATCCAATTATGTGCAAGCAAAAATTATGTTTTTTTTTTTACATTTTCGTTGCACATGATTGGGTATTCTTTTCAAAGTGAAATTGCACTACATTCACTAAGCTCTGGGATAAACTCCCTTGCAGAGTGCAACTTCCCTTGCAAAGTGAACAGCCTATTTGCCTTTAGTAAATCAACTTCTTGGTCTCTCTCTGAAGAGTACATAAATTTCAGTCATGTGACTTACAGCTTACAATATCCAGACAAGGGTTGCTGTTTATCTGAGAATGATCAGGTCTTTCTCTCACCCAGTATGAGCATCTAAGAGAAGTTGTCACAAGCTGGCAGCTGCCACCCCTGCAAAATGAATACATAACAGTGAAGGTTCAACAGAAAATCTCTGCGGTCCTTATGAGCTTATTCACATTTGTTTTCGTTCTGTGGATTTGTTTTTCATTTTGAATTTAGTTTGATTGGTATGAAAAAAGAAATGTACTTTTTTGCAGGAAAGAAGTTTGCATAATTCCCCCATCAACACAGACAGTGCTGACAGGGGAATGCCTCCTGCTGAGCAATTGTCTGTTCCTGATGGGGGGGGGGGGGCAGAGGAGGGAGGGGGAAGCTGTCCCCGAAAAGAGAAGACAGTGATTATTACTAGCAGCTATAGCAGCCGCTAGCGATAATCACAAGTGAATCCGGCAGGCTGGTTGTACCCAAGTCGATCGATCAACTTGGTACATTCAGCCTGCCCACACACGTTTGAATCTCGGTCAGTTCCTGCTAAAAAGGCCGAGATTCGAATAGTCTATAGCCGGCATAATGCAGCATTTTAAACTTGTGGTTTTAGGGCCATGTGCGGACCCGCATAGAACTTTTTGGGTACTTCAACCATTTTAACTGATTGATGTTTCAGACTATTCTATTCTTCCCTGCAGAATTTTGCTTTTGAACACTGATAAAATTAAATATTGTAGTTAAAACATTGCTTCATCACAGAGTTTGACAAGTCTGCCCTTAAAATTGATCTCCTTGCAGAAGAAAATACCAATGAATGCAGTCAAGTCAATTCAAGTTCAAGTCAATGCCTGTGCCGCCGTTGCTGCTGCTGGAAGGAGGAAAAAAAATTGGGGTCATATCACAGGACAAGCAAGAAGGCATAAAAAAATGGTATATGTAGGGATTTTTTTTTAAAAAGTACGGAGGGCAGGTTGGTTCAGGGGCTGGGGGAGGCAGGTGGCGGTAAGGGGGGGGGGGGGGGAATCCTGGAGTTCTACTTAAATTGTGTAGGGCTTACCTCCACAGGAGCCACGGGTGATGATGCTGTTCTACCATGGCTCCTAAAGCTGCTCAGTCCCCACTGATACACCCAGGTATAGGTAGGAGCCGGTTCACACCTGTGTGACTTAACCGTTAATATGATACACTCTATAACACAGCTCCCTTGTCCAGCAGCACAGACAGACAGCTGCTTACTGTTTATTGTTGGGGAAGAGGGGAGGGCAAGCAGGAAGGCAGGAGATCACACAGCCGCCGGCGCCCAGCTACAACTGCATTAGCTCCTCAGTCTGTTATTACTCTGTTATGCAGGGCCATCTTACCAAATGGGCATGCTGGGCAGTTGACCGGGGGCCCCACTTGCCCAGGGGGCCCCACCTGCCCAGCGACCCAGCCCCAGCCAAGCATTAATCCAGATTCCCGTGTGCAAAAGTGTTGAACACAGGTGTCTGGGACCTAAGAACATAGGTCCCAGACACCTGTGTTCAACACTTTTGTAAGTTTATTACACAATTTATTTTAATATTTTTAGTATATTTATACATTTGGTGTTTTTATATTGAGCACATTGCCACTTTCTGCACTAGTTTAGCACTTTTGTAGCGTTGATGTATATGCGATTTTGAGAATCGCATGATACGCAATATCAATTTTTGTTCTTCACGTTGTATTGGATTCCTATTTTAGTACCTTTACCTATGATATACCTTGTATGGGGTTACTTTATCACAACTGCACTTTAATCCATAAAACACTGTTCACTTGATGTATATTTACACCATAATTTTTTCATAAACACGGAGCTCTAGGACTGGGGCTTCCTTTTCATTTAATCAACTTAGTCCAGGGGGTTTGCCTCCTCTAAGGAATTTGTATCACTTGGTCACTTTCAGGGTTTTTTTTCCCTGGTTTGGCACATGTTCACTTTATATATATTTTAAGTTCATAGAACATCTTACAATTAGAGCCATATTTATTACATATATTGTTTTTATAGGCAGCGCCATCTACCTCCCTTTTTTTATCATAGATATCAAATCCTAGCCGCCCCCAACATAGCTTGTACAAATTAAGGAACTTTCTCCCAGGATAAGAACTGTTTTTAAACACAGGCACAAAGAGATATACACTGTGGGACAACCCCCCCACTTAGCAGCCAATCCACATACACATATTCATCCCATAATAAAAAGATCTTAAAGCAGACAGAAACAATAGAACAATGGGATACAGGTACTTAACAATAACAAACCCCACCTCACTATCTGGCAAGGGTCTATGACACACTCCTGCAATATTCTAGCAATCTGAAAAGTCAAACTGTTCATCTTCATATATTTCCTGAGGGACACTGTTCAGAAATATTATTGTCCCAAGTGAAAGAGCTCCTCACTCTTTCAACACGAACCACACAATAGAACCCAGGATAACCAGGGTAATACGAAATGCTGAGTCCGGTGTGGTTGTACAGTGAGTCTGGTTAGTGCAGACCCAACTGGGGTTCTTGGTCACCCTGTGCCCTTATTAGACACAGGGTGACTTACACATAGGAGGGGCCGGGGAAGCTGGACAATGAGCTTCCCACCCTCTCTAAAGTAATCTGGGTTCCACAAGCCCACCAGCCAAAGTGACTCCCGTCACATATCCTGTCATCAGATTTGCTGCAAATCAGTTTAAGAAAGGGGCATTATCCACTTAAAAACTGCTAAAAAAATATAATTCAAATGAATGAGTACAGAACATACGACCATACACAAAGAGGATCAGCTTCATAGAATTTCCAATTTAAACCCAGGAAAAATATGTTGTGTGAGCTGAAATCAAATATAATCTTTTTCAGAGCATCATACGTTGTATATCAAAAAAAAGCATCACTTTTGTCATACAAAAGAACAATTATACAACAGATGGCTTTGCATGTCCACTTTACCTCCGCCCACAGTAATATTACTGCGGCAGAGTGGCTCGTTATCGTCTGACGACGTAGTACTACGTCGTCAGACACTCCCCCTTCTGGGCGGCGCTTGCGCACCGCCGGAGGCTCACTCCCGCTGTTTTCGGTCACAGCGGGAGTCGGGCCAGGGGAAGAGCAGCGGCGATCGCCGCCGCTCATCCCCGATCGTCGGGGATCTAGTGTGGAGATCCGCCCGCCTGTGTAAACACAAGCGGGCGGATCTCCCAAGTGACAGGGAGTGACAGATCGGAGTGTTCAGCATAGCTGGACATCCGATCTGTCCTTCTGTCACATAGTCACCTCCCCCCCACACGTCAGTAAGCACCAGGCATGCATTAACCCCTCCCTCTCCAATAAAATTAACCCCTTCCCTGCCAGTGTCATTTTTACAGTAACAGTGCATATTTATAGCACTGATTACTGCAGTAATGTCACTGGTACCCCCAAAAGTGTCAAAAATGTCAGTCAAGGGTCCGATCTGTCCGCCGCAATGTCGCAGTACCGCAAAAAAATCGCAGATCGCCGCCATTACGTGTTAGAAAAAAACCCACCAAAAATGACAAAAAAAGAAATCTTTCCCTTTGTTAGTAAACGCAATAACTTTTGCGCAAACCAATCAAAATACGCTTATTGTGATTTTTTTTACCAAACATGGGTAGCAGAAAACAAATTAGCCAAAAATGTAAAAAAAAATTGGTTTTTACATCTTTTTTGGGGGGAATTTCATATAAAAAAATGTTAAAAATATTGTTATTTTTTCAAAATAAACGCTCTTTTTTTGTTTATAGCGCAAAAAGTAAAAATCGCACAGGTGATCAAATACTACCAAAAGAAAGCTCTGTTTGTGGGAAAAAAAGGACGTAAATTTCGTTTGGGTACGGCGTCGCACAACCGTGCAATTGTCAGTTAAAGTCGCACAGCGCCGAATCGCAAAAAGTGGCCTGGACGTAAGACAGCAAAATCCTCCGGGGGTAAAGTGGTTAAATAAAGAATATTAATGCCACGTATATACTACCAGTTTGACATAAAATGTTGTTATTTTGCACTGTACCCTTGCATTTGCATCCCCCCCTACACACACACACACACACACGACTGTATGGTTATTTGTAAAACCATTGCTCTGGGTTGCTTGGCCTTGAATAATGAAAAAAACCATTAGGATGTCAGTGTAGCTGTTGCATGGCCGAGTGCTCTAAAGGAGTGCTGGGAAGTGTGTTAAGTCTCTGCTTAGCATATAACATCTGAAAAGAACAGCATTATTACACGGTGCAGCTAAGCGAAGGCTGATATGAACTGAAATCTTCATTAATAAGTTATAGATAGAGTTTGTGTGGCAAGAGAAATGGATTAACCCTTTTGGCACAGGCTGAGGACACGGCAATATTGAGATATACAGAACAGAAATCCAGGAATGTGACTTTCGCATGGCAGGGTTACTGACACTAGTGCTTCCTACAACAGGGCATTGCAGACAGAAGGTGGTGATGGCTGGAAATCTGGTGATGCATTGATTCTGAACGACAGTGACACAGTAAATAGGAAACTAGGTCCTTTCCAACAGTCATAAGCAGCTGAGAAAATTCCTCCCTCTATTGGGTGACAGAGTGACTGTCCCTCTCCCTGGCTCTGCGTCTCTTATTGTAGCTGACATGGGTTGTCATGTAAAACAAGATATGCTCTGGCAGAACTGTGTCATTGTGTGAAACAGAGCATTACTTAACCCTTCCTTATTTAACCCCTTGTCAGACTGTGCTGTCTGGAGCACCAGGTTATCTTTTTCAGCCAGCAGGTGGAAAAGAGCCCTTTAGTTTGTGCTTGGAGTTGATGAGTCTTTGCTCACCGAGCTTCAAAGGCCGCAGAGAATTCACATCTCTTCCTCTGCATGCTGCAGACCATTCACTTTCTTTGCTCAGAATATCCTATAACCCTTTTCTAATCCCAAACTCTGGTGACTGTCATTTAAACTTTCCTTCAAAGAGTGAATTTAACTCTCATACGGCCACTGATTTTCAAATATTCAGCTGGAAACAAATGACCCTATTTCTCTGATGGTAAACAATGAATAATTCAACCAGTTATGCCTCTTAGAAGTTTTCCAGCTCATGAAAAGAAAGGATTAAAGAGGTGGACTATAATGCAGCAAATGAACGTTTTCGCTATTTTTCATTTCTCATTCTCTGCTCGTTCATCTGCTAGGCCATTTGCCCTAGTTACAAGGAACATTCACTGCCCAAAGGTTTGAGTCAAATTTGCCGCCATTTAATGCACATCTGGAGCTTCCATTTTTTAACTTGACATTTAGGTCTAAACAAAGGTTCATGTCACTCGCTGACAGCAACAGGCTTGCTTTAGAGAACACTCATCTGCTTCTACAGCATCCATTCCTCACTAGCTCACTAGCTGGAACAAATACAAAATCTCACTTGCCATTGGGGTAGCAGCAATGAAGTAACACCTTGCTGGTTCCGTCAGGGTTTTCTCTGCTTTCTTAGCAATCCTTCACTGACAGCAACTCGCAAAAGTCAAACACTTTATGGAGGACGCAGTGCGGTTGATTTACTAACAGTTAATAGACTGTTAATTTTGCAGGGAAAGTTATACTTTGCTAGGGGGTTTTCCTAAGAGCTTAGTGAATGGGGTGAAACTGACTTCCATCACTTAATCAATGGCGAGCAAAAATGCTGTTTTTTTAATTTTCCTTGCACGTGATTGGGTATTCATTGTGACATTTCCCCACGATCACTAAGCTCTTGGGAAATTTCCCTTGAAAATTGAATACCCTATTTGCCTTTAGTAAATCGACCCTACTGTGTTCATAAAGGAGGATTTGGGTCAATGTATATTTTTAAATTGTTCTACGATTTATAGAAATAGAGAGAGGGCAACAGGTATAGTAGGCACTCAAAGGACTTCTACAAATGAAAAAAGAGGGCATTATATTAGCTTTATTGCACCAATGTTTTGGCAGGTCACAGCCTGCCCTTCTCAAGGCCTTGAGAAAGTCGGTCTGTGACAAACTGAAACACCAGTACATTAAAGTTCTTATACAGTCCTCCCTGTTCGATTTTGGAAGCCCTTTGAGTGCCCACTATACATGTTGCTACATTAATAATTGTGTGTGGGGCACCACCATGGCATTCATATTGCATGGATTGCTCATGATGCTTTCCTTTGCCTCTATCTCTTACCAAATCATCTGATAAGAGAAAAGTACTGTGACAGTACTCACTGTCTATGGGAATGAAAGAAAGACGATATGTTAATATCATCAGCTCAACCACCTGTCTTCCAGACATCGTTGAATATGCTGATGTACTCAACTGTTATCTACAATAGGTTCTGTATATACACCTATTGTTTGTGTATTGTATTGCAGGAGCTCTAGAATGAAGAGAAAAGGGGAACGAATGGCCCCTTTTATTCATGGGGTAGTGGCAGGTGAGGATAGTTTAGGAGAAGGAATAGGCAGAGTTTTAGTTGTCAGGCAGTTTAGAGCCTGTCAGTTTTTAAGTTAAGCTGATTGGCTATAGGTTTTAGTTAGCTTACTTTAGTATCTAGGGAGAATAAGCCCCTGACCTGTCTGAGCCGGTTTCTCCCGCCTATGAAGAGTTCAAAGTTGATTGGCTGAAGGGGTTCAAGAGGACCCATTTAAGGATCCCCTCACAGAGGAGACGTCACTCCGTCGGTCAAGCAGCGAAGAAAGAAGACAGCCCAGCGGTTCCCCTCCCACCCCCCCCCCCTTTTTGTTTGTCGCGGTCAGTTTGTTATTTTAGGGTCACCTTCGGTCACGTCGAAGGGGGACGTTTGTTGTATTTTAAGTTGGATGTGTCAATGTATTTAGTTGAGTTATGACAACCTGGGTCGTTGGGACCGGGTTTGTTCTATACTGCTGTTATTTAAAGTTTAAAAGATTTATCGATCTTTAATGTGTAAAATAATAAACGGCCGCGGCCTCTTTCATTCCAAATTTAAGTCTGAAGGTGTCTTTTTTAATATTTATAAGTAAGCTTAAGAAAATCCTGCCTACTGCCCCATGGCCATCTGCTACTTAATTGGCTCAGGTTGATTGAATCACTGCCATCTATTAGTTGCAGAGTGGAAATATACTGTTTGTGTTGGTTGTTCTTTAGATATGGTAATTCTATTTCTGTATACCATTTCATCTGCATAGGATAATATAGTCAGGCAACCCCTGACCTGTGTGTAGTAATTTGATCATGTGTGTATAAATTGAGTGTGAAACTGTTCAATAAAGGAGAAGGTTTCTTAACTTGTACAAGCTAAGTTGTTGGCTAGCTTTCTATGGGGGCAGCTAGGATTTGATATCTATGTTCATGACTGCGAGGAAGCCGTATACTGACGGAAGTCCACAAGTAAAGTGTGGGTCGGTGGTTCCGTTACAAGTACTACATTTCACTCCTGAGATATCTCATTCAAAACTGAGCTGAGTGTGGAAATAGCTAAATACATGAAAAGGAGACTAGAACTGGATAGAACACAGCATAATATTAATGTTTCATATTTATCTGACCTGTGAAGCTTCTTGTGTTTCATATGTCATGATGTCATGATGAGGCAGAGCATGAATACAGCACATCTCTGATTCTTTACAATCTTAAAGGATACGTTCATTTTTTAAAAAAAATAATAAATGCACATGTTTATGCTGGAATAAAAATTAGCATTTATTATTTTTTGTTGCAGGAGCCTAGAAAGCATTGCACCAGCGATCAGCAGACCGCTGATGCCATGCAGGTCTCCTGCCCACTATCAGTGTATCGGCTTACCCATACATCCCATATGGGTAAGCCAATACTAGCTGACTCGGAAGACTCAATAAACTACCACAGCGCCCCACAGCCCCGAGGTAGTTCACTGAGAACTACAAGCCGACAGCCGCAAGGGATGTCGGAACTTGTAGTTCATTCAGACACACGGAGCTGTGTGTATGAAAGATGCGGCCATGTGGGCGGAGCCCCGCATGGCCCCGCTGTTTTCAAACAACGGCAGCTAGTATGGGGAACTTCTCCTCATACTGCTGTCACAGGGAGGGGGCAGAGGGTTGTGGCTGCAGCATTGGGAACATGTTATATGTTCCCCTCTAAAATTGGGTGGGACATGTAACATGTTCCTAAGGTGAACTTATACTTTAACTTGTTGCTGCCCATGTAACACATATGTGCAGTGGCAAAAGGGTGCACTTTTAACAACCACATGCTGCACATATACGTGACCAGTGTTTCTATGCTTAGAATGTGGTTACTGCACGCTCCCAGCACAGAGACTGAGCTGTCAAAGACAGCTTTTGGCCCACACTAGTGATCAATAACCAGCTGGACCGGCTCCCAGTCATGTGACAACTGTGACAGTCAATCACAGTGGTCACATGATCGCCAATCCTTCCTGTCCCCTGTGTATACAAACCCTATTAAAAGGGGCTGGGTTGGAAGGGGTCAAAAGAAACTTGTACTAACAGAAATATGGAAGTTGTCAGTAATGGCCTTCTGAAATGGTAGCTGGTTCTAGAATGTATAAGTTTTGAGTTCCAAGTATGTACCTAGTGAAATCAAAGTAAAGTCAAAATACTATTCTGCATACTTGCTCTGGGTCAGTGACTTAGGAAGTACTGAAGTCTTTGGAATAACAGGCACAGGCAACTAGAATTTCCAAAAGAGGAGTTCAACAATGATAACCCGTGTGTTTTCTCACTGTAGGCTTTCTTTAAAAGAGGGCACAAACTATAAACTGTTGTGGAAGTGTAGCCCAAAATAATGGGTAATTTTCATATTAGTAGCCTCCCTAGCTTGGAAAACCAGGTGAAAATGGTTAATCAGTTGTATTGAAAAAGGTTATAAACTGCTGTGCAATTACAGAAAATAAAAACCTATTGTAGATTAGGTCAGCTGGTGGTGGTCTGAAGCCAGCGACAGTACTACCTAATGCCTAGGTATACACTAGCCTAGTGTTTTGTCAGTACCAGCAGGGAGCTGTTTGATACCCATTTTTAACGTATTGCAATACTTGTTTTTTTTCTACAATGTTTTTCAACTTTTTTTGAAGTGTCAAGTGCTGGCACATAATTCATGTCACTGCACTGCATTTCGGTGCGTTGCGCTGCTGGCAAATGCTACACAGTGCTGGCACATGCTGCATTTTTCTGCACTGCAATGCACAAAGCTATCTTTAACACAGGGCAAAAGGGGCAGCTGCCCTGGGCCCAGTCATAGTTGTGGGGCCTGAAAGAAACTACCTCTTGAGCCCACATTGCCTGCAGATAGTTCATAAGTGGATTTGAGAGGGCCCAAGAAAATATTTGCCCAGGGTCCAGTCAATATTAAAGATTGCCCTGGCAATGCACTGCACATCACACCAGCGTTGTTGTTTAAACAGGGCACTACAGGGCTACTACAGTGATAATAGCAGCTTTCCAGGTCCAGCGTCAAGTGGCTGCCCTTCTGAATGGTAATCACAGGGGGTCGCTTTCTCAGCATACCGAGATAACCTTGCATTTTTTTTCACTAGATACAAGGCATTCTCTGATTGGACAAGGTGGAGAGGCGAATGATGACGTCCAATTAGAATAAGCCTTGCATACTATTAAAAAAAATACAAGGCTTTCTCTAAATGGTGACAGTGCTGAGCAAGCGTCCCCTTCTGTGGTTACAATACAGAGGTGCAGCCACTCTGCACTGGACCTGGAAGACAGCTGCTATCATTGTAGTAGCGGTGACTACTACAGTGATTTGCATCTTCCACAGGAATCAGTCAGATATGAGATTTGCATTGGTCACAGCTGTACAAATGTAACTATGCTAGAAAAATCATACCTAAACTTCAGCTTTAAATGACAGAGTGTGATAGATCAAACTACATGTGGATGAAATAATGTGATTACAGCTATGAAAAGCAAGATTCACTTTCAAGTTATGACTTATAACGTATTAACTAGTCGAAATCAGGGACATTAGGGAACGTAAAGGTTAATGGAATGTGTCCAGGACTTTGGCATAAAAAAGGTTAAGCGATGCAACGCTCTATAGATTTCAGTGTTGTAGTTACTAGCTGTTTGCGTGTCTGTCCTGTGTACACCTGTCTCCTATCGCTGTTTGCCCCAAGATCACCTGTTTACCCACACTGGTAAAGAAGGGGAGGGGAATGGAGAGTAAACCAGAACTCCGCAGAGCCAGAACACTCCGTAACCCCTTGTTTGCCTAGGAGACCTGGGAATATAACACACTATTCACCTTAACTAGCTTGTTTCTGAAGAGGAGAAGTTGTTTGCTCAATGTACTTGGTACAATGAAAGAAAGCTGATATCTACCATTCTGACGCGACATTGTGACCTTATGTGTAGCAGCAGAAAGTTTTGACATAATGAGTATGCCTTGGAAGTTATTATACATTGCTACTCCCTTTCCGGGAAAGAACGGGGCAGGGATATGTACTTATCGATTCTTACTACTCAGCAGATTGGTACAGTATTTGCAGGCAGGAAAGAATGAAAGTTACAGAGTGATTCTAATGTAACACTTTCCCAGTATGGTCCTTTTTTGGCAGAACAGTCTAGATCAGGGATAGGCAACCTTTGAGAGGCGGAGATCTACCTGAACAACATGAAAGAGATCAAAAATCACAGAGGTTCGTGACATTTTTTTTTTTAAGAAATTAACTAGTAAGGCCTAACTAAATAGTAAGAAAAACTTAGAAAAATAAGTTGTCACTGTAAAACTTAGCCTACCTTAAAAGTGGATGGTGTCAGTCAGTAGGGCAGTAGAGGTGTCAGTAGAGCAGAGGATGGTGTCAGTAGAGCAGTGGACTTTGTTATTAGGGCAGTGGACAGTGCCCTGTTGGGGGGCTTGGGGATAGGGGGGCACACAGGAGGCCGGGAAGCAAGAAAAAAGAGGAACAAGGACAGGAGGGGCAGCAGAGGAGGCATTTACTGGAACCAATCTCCTGTATTTTCCTCCTGCATCAGCTGTATGTTGGTTGGAGTGAGAATAAGAGAAGCTGGCTTTTAGCTGCTGCTGGAGGAAAATAAAGGGGATCCTCAGAAGACAGGTATTTTAAAAATCGGAATTCCCAGAAAATGGCTGGGGATTTAGATTTTACTGTCTCCCCCTTACCCTGTTGCCCTAAGGTGGCTGTCCAAGAAGCCTTATGCTGGAAGACAGCATAAGGCTGCTTAGGGAGCCACTTTAGAGTGCCAGGGTAGGGGGGACATTAAAATCCAAATCTCCAGCCACTTGCTAGGAATTCAGATTTCTAAAATACCTGTCTATGGGAGGGAAGAGGGGGGCAGGGTACACTGCTGGGGTGGAAGGGGGGCAGAAGTCACAGCTTTGGGGGAAAGAGGGAGCAGAGGACACTACTGTGAGGGGTGATGTGAAGAGCAGTAGAGGACACTGCTATTGGGGTGGCCCTTCCCATAGCAGCGTCCTCTGCCCCTTCACATCACCTCCCCCCACCTTTCCCCTTTATACAGTGACCTCTGGCACCCCTCCCCCCCCCAGCAGTGTCCTCTGCCCCCCTCCCATAGCAATGTCCTAGAGCAGTGTCTTCTGCTTCCTTTACATCACCCCCTACACATAAGCAGTGTCCTACCTGTGTACACAGAGGAGAGAGTGGTGGGTAGCACAGTTCTGGGCAAAGGTCGAGAGCGGGAGCTGGCAGAGTTCATTTTCACATTAACAAGTTGATCATTGGTTGCTTGGGACCATCCTATGTCCTAGCAACCAATCACCTGCGAGTTAACTAGAAAAGTTAATTTGGCCAGCTCCTGCTCCCACCCTCTGTCCTGACCTGTGCTGCCTCCCGCACTCCACTGTGCACTGATGACAGCAGCATTTAGGCCCAGCAGAGGAAGCTGGAGGGAGAAGGACTGACACCTAAAAGTCAGGAGTCGTTGGCACAGGGACCTGTTTGCGGTCTACCTGTCACCTGCCTGCAGTAGTGGGGTTGGCTGTGGCTGGGCTATGGGCACTTCATTTAGTAAATAAGCTTTAAAAACTACCCTTCACTGACTTTGATAGTAGGCTCCCTCTTCCTGACCCTAATTCCCCCTCCCAGAGCTCCTGCTCTATGTTTACTTTAGAAATTACAAGAGGGCTGGAAGGCTGCTTCTTTGTGTACCTGCTAGGGCCCTTCTTCTAAGTGTTCACCAAACTGTTGGGGGATGTGGACAATTCTCTTTGGCTATCCAGGGGAGGTACCCTCTCAGGATACAGAAGAGGACTGATTTTGGCTCAAGGGAAGGCAGGTATTTTCAGGTGCATCTGTGGAGCTGGACTAGTAGTCCTTTCAGGCAATAATACCATCAAAGAGGAACCTGGATCGGGGGACTCATGTAAGTATAATTTTCTTCACCAGGTAAGAAAAAAACACCTGGCAGATGGGTTAGGGGATTGGGAGGAAGATAGTGTTTTCGCAGAATTGGGCTTTAAGTAGCTGTGTCCCATAGTAAATAAAATGCCATTCCCTGAAGGTTAATTCCATTCAGTTCAGACCACTGTGATTTAAGCTTACCATGTCCTAAGCCCGTGGCAGGTGTATGTGATGTGAGGTTAAAGTCTGTTCTTTCAACAGTAAGCTAATAGGAGGGAAAATAGCACCATTATGTGATTACAAACTTTAATAGTGTCCTTATGAACTTCTACACAGGCCTACGAAATTCAAAACTCTCCTCTAAATGAATAATATGACTACAGCCAGTTATCTATAAGGTTCAGTCTAGTCATTGCTGAGGTCCAGTCTTAGCACAGATGTGATCCCTTTCAATTCCATGTAAAAATCCTCGAGTGTACAGAGTGAACTATACCAGAACTTCGTAGTGATCAGTTGATTACCCATCACTAGTAAAGATGCAAGAACAGATCGAATGCAAATATATGTACTCCTATGAAGCAGTCTTTTAACTGGTCGATTGCTGTTCCTGGGTGTGAGAATCGACTTGAGGTGCAGCAAAAAAATAGTATACAACCTACCAGAGTTTTATTTGTAGAATTATTTGAAACTGCAATGTCATTCCCTTGTGTAATGCCTGTGTGATCCATTCTCTACATGCCAGGAACATGTAATCATCAAACTTTGATTCTTTAGACCAGGGATTCCTCAAAATTGTCCTGCAGATGCTTATCAAGCTGGGCCTTGGCCCAGCTAATTGAGATAACCCTAGGGACCGTCTTTCAAAAGTAAATTATTCATGCTCCTGCCCTATCTCCTCTGCAGTCTACACAAGGTATTGTGTGTAGATAGGTCAGTTATCACTGTGGGAAAATAAAAGGGCAGAATGGATAGCAAGAACCTGCAAAATATCATATAAAATGTATATATAAACATAGGTAATGCAAATTACCTAGACTTTTTGACTTTATATTATCTCCAGTACATTTCAATCCAAGAAGCACTGCAAATATTCTAAATAATTAGTTAAAGCTAGGTAATATCACATTGCTAAGAATTCTGAAGAACACCAGATTTGTAAAATGGAGTGGAATTTTATGGAACAAGATAATTGTTAAAATGTAATAAACTGTTGTTTTGATGTCTGTGCTTTGCCCTTTATAAGGTTAGGTTTTTGACAGTTTACTTGGTTTAAGCTAGATTGCTATATCTCATTTCATGTAAAAATGACATTGACCTGAAATATAGATGATCAAAGCCCAGTAATGCTTACAAAAATAACACAATGTTACTTGTAATAATTAGATAAAATATGAATCCATGAACAAAGAAAATGGAATATTATATAGTACGCAACATCATTGTACCAGTAATAGAAATTTTGCAGCAAGCTAGAAAGTGTATGCAATACACATTCAGAGGAACAGTGTTCAGATGCAAGTATAAAATTGCATGAGGACTCGAGGACATACAATGCGATTAGAGAAGAAGCGTTTTAACCTCAGGCAACGTGGGGGTTCTTTACTGTTAGGGCTACAAGATTGTGGAATTCTCTACCACAAGAGGTGGTTTCTGCGGGTAGTATGGTGGCTTTCAAAAGACTCTTAGACTTACATCTCAAGGATCAGAACATTAAGGGCTATGTTAGATGATTACAGCCACACACACCTACACAGGTTGAACTGGATGGACTATTGTCTTTATTCAACCTCACCTACTATGTAACTATGTAACTATGTAAAAAAATAAGATACACCTGTATTAAATGTCATTGCAAATCCATACAAGAGTAAGCAGTTCTCAAACTTTTTGAAAAGATTATGAAAATATGCTTGTGAAAGCTGAGTGAAGGCATTAAGGGTAGATCCCCCATTAGAAAGATGGATGGGTAGAGCCCTTTCACGTCTAACTCAAACAGCATGCACTTTATTCCCTTTTTTGTGAAGAGAAACGAACTGTCAGCAATAAACTTCAGAAATTTCCCAGTGTCTCAGAAAACCTTTCTTTAGGAAACAAGTACTTTTAAGTGCTATTGATCTGTGGTTAACTGGTCAAGTTGTTGTGAGACATTCTCAGATTGCTGGCATGGCTTACATTTGTCAGCCTATTTATTAGTATCCTTAACTTAAAGGATTGGTTGTTGTATTTGGAGGTTGCAGAGTAAATTCTGTGCAGTAGAGTGAATCTCAGATTTGCAGAAGATATTGGGATATAAGAGAAAAAATTGGCACAACAGAGGACAGATGGAGCCATAAAAAGATGCACAGGTAGAGAAAATGAAATGGTAGGAGGAGTTTTAAGAAGTGGCTGCCAAGGAAAGGAGGTCTTTCGGTAACATATGGTTTGCGTACTACATATTAACTACATCGTTTTTTTTTTTTTACCTCTTTCTTTTGCTTCCGCCTTCTTTAATTGTTTTACTTGTTAAAACTAAACCTGTCCAACCACTTCTGTCTCCCCTATTTTCCTGGTACAAGGGGTGGAGGTGACTCCTTCAGCAACACAACTCCTTCCTCCAACACTCAAACAACAGAGATCATAAATCCGGCTTTGTTTAGTTACAGATTACAGAGACACACGTAGCAGAAAGAGAGAGGCGGGTGAGAAGCACAGAATGAAGTAATGAGACACAGAGACATACAGCCAAAGTTGCAAATAAAAGTAAAGATGAGAGTAAAATGCAGGTGAAATACCGTAATCCTCTATATAGTTACACTACACATAGGAAAGTGAACATAGTAGTTTATTAGGTTTCTTCAATATGCTTCCCTGTAATGTGTATACCTCATGCTCCTCATAGAAGCATACCGTTTACTGACAACTCCCACGTTTTTTTTACAGGTTTACAGATTTACGATTCATAATCCATATCCTTGTATCATCCTGACTTCTGCTTTTTTTCTTCTTGCAGGATTTCACTGCTGTGATGTGGATTTAAAAGGCTGGGATAAAAGAGACCATCAACCCAGCTTCTTTGGAAAATGTCATGTTAGCCTTTCATCAGAATGCTGGGCAAGAATCGGTGACTACCTGGCTTTTAATCATGAACAATACTACTGTCGACCCGCTGACCACAAATTCTACAGAGCCACCATACCGTGACCCATTTGGAGGACATGCCATCTGGGAAGTGGTGTTAATTGTCATTACAACAGGAATCCTTTCATTCATCACAGTGGTTGGAAATGTACTGGTTTTCCTGGCTTTCAAAGTGAACAGTGACCTAAAAACTGTCAACAACTACTTCATTCTTAGTTTAGCATGTGCTGATGTAATCATTGGTCTAATATCAATGAATTTATATACCACCTACATTATAATGGGACGCTGGGCACTTGGCAATGTTTCCTGTGACCTGTGGCTGGCACTAGATTATGTTGCAAGCAATGCTTCTGTAATGAACTTGCTCATTATTAGCTTTGACCGTTATTTTTCTATAACTCGGCCCCTAACATACAGGGCTAAGAGAACACCAAGACGAGCTGCCATCATGATTGGATTAGCATGGATTATCTCTTTCATCTTGTGGGCACCTGCTATATTATGCTGGCAGTACATTGTGGGGGAGAGGACAGTGGAACCTGGTGCATGTTACATTCAGTTCTTGTCAGAACCCACTATTACATTTGGCACTGCCATCGCTGCCTTCTATCTACCAGTTACTATCATGATTATACTGTATTGGAGGATTTATAGAGAGACAGAGAACAGAAGCAGGGAACTGGCAGGCCTACAGGGTTCTGAGACAGAAAACATTGTCCGGCCTTTGGGCAGTGTCAGAAGTGGCAGTAGTAGTGGCATGGGAGAATCGGAACGGTTACCAAGATCACAGTCATCTGTGCCAAGAGTGAGGAGAACTTGCTGTTTTCCTAATAGACTTGCTGCCAGCCCATCACTCAGAAGCTATCCTCAGCATAGAAGTAATGGAAGCTGGAATACCATGGAAGATGCTGCTTCTGCAGATTCTGTGTCCTCTTCCTCTGATGGAGATGAAAACCCCTATGAGATGAAAAGCATTTGCTCTGCTGTTATGCGATTACCTATGGTCAGCTCTGTAGTTGGGACACCCACAGGTTCTCGTGGTTCTAATGATACTCTTGGAAGAGGGGACACTGAAAATGAAGCCAATGGAGGAAAGCAGGAGGTATCTAGGAAACCATCCAAGACCCACGCCTTAGCTTTACCATCAACTATTATTAAAGCCAAGATTGACAAAACCCGACATGGAAAGAGGAAAAGCAATTCACTCATTAAAGAAAAGAAGGCAGCAAGGACTCTAAGTGCTATATTGTTGGCATTTATTTTGACATGGACACCTTATAATATTATGGTGCTAGTCTCCACATTCTGCAAGGACTGCATTCCAACTAAACTGTGGGAGTTGGGTTACTGGCTATGCTATGTGAACAGTACTGTCAACCCAATGTGTTATGCACTCTGCAATCGCTCCTTCAGGCGTACCTTCAAAATGCTCCTACTATGCCGCTGGGACAAACGCAAATGGAGAACTCACAGACACCCAGCAGCTTTTTTCAGGACCCCATCACAGTGATTGGGTGGGTGGCAATCTACAGTTAAAGTTTTGGGATTCACCATGTAGTAATACTTGTAAATATACTGTTGTAAGTGCTGGTGGCCCACAGCTTGTATACATTTTAGATGTAGTGATACCAGTCTGTGTGCCTTCAAACAATACTTTTTTTTAAGTAAAGGAGTAAAACACAGGAAAGTTTTTAAAGGACAACTGTACCTTTGGTACACTTATCTTCTAAATACCCCCTCCCACGCACAAACCCTGAGTTCTGCTGACCCTGTCTAAAACTTACCATGCTTATTCCCGAAATTTTTACAATGTCATTCTGCATAGGCCTGCAGAAAAAAGTGTCCTTTTCCTGAGCATGGGCAAACATCCATTCCTATGGACAGAGCAGTACTTTGAAGGGCCACTCCCGAAGGCCATGAGTATGAGATAGAGAGAAAGGGGCCATTGCTCGCATGCATAGAAAGCAGAGGAACCAGCAGGGATGATTTCCACAGAAGGTCTCTGTGGCTGCAGAGACAGCAGCACAGTGAAGATCACTGGAATGCGGGCCAAGGTACAATAAGTGTTAGATTATGTCAGAAGGACAAGGGAGCAAGTATTGAAAGGACAGATTTTACCAAAGGCACTGTTGTCCTTTAGGGACAATTATGTAAGGTAATGATAGTCATATTAGTGCACATACAACAACACATTTCAGTACTGACAATAATACTTGTCTATTTGCATTCACAGTTACTTTTAACAGACAAGCTTTCAGGGGTCTTCTCCTTTTTTCCAGGTCCAAGTAGTGCTTCTGAACCTTTGAGTATCCGTACAGCTTGGTCCTAGAGGTATGGGATAGATCCCTGAAAGCTTGTTCTGAAAAAAATTAACTGTTAACGAAAATAAAAAGAGAATCATAGAACAGTATGCAACTTAGATATTTTTTCTGTAAAAATGCTGGCCTGTGCTGGCCATTAAAGGTGCCTATGGATATAAAACATCAACCTTATGTGCATTCACAGTTTGACTACCCAGATTCATTTTTAAATGCAGGTGCCTAAGTATGCATTCTTATCACCCAAGTATGCCTGGCTTAACTCAGGGTGAAATAACAGCAGTCAACTAAAAAATAGAGTGGAATTGCACTGAAGGTCCATTCAAAAAGAAAAGCAGCTAGTACACCACAAGATACAAATGGTTATAGCGCATAGAACAAAACTGGGAATATGAGCATAGAAAGCATATCAAAACTTGCTTATGCATATCAAAATATCAGAGCACAGAAAAAATAATAAATATATACATCACCATAACACAACTTTGTGCAGTAAAAGCAATTGATGAAGATAAAAGTGAGGATAAATCAATATGCAAAAAAAAGTATCCGTATACAATACTAACAGTAGTGTCACAAAAATAACAAAACAAGTCCATTCACCATACAATAGTGAAAAAAGTCCCCTCTTAATAAGCTCAGTGCAAAAAACAAGGTGAAAAGATGAAAGGGATTTAATTGAATGTGATCCACACCTCCTGTGTGCTCCCCCACCTTATTTCACACAAGAGACTTACGGAAAAGCCATGGCTTCCTTAATCTGAGAAGTCAAAAAGCACTTGATATAACCATCCAGCAAAACACATGAACCCAGGATTTTGCAGCCTCTCCCCACTAGACAACATGGTCCCACAATTCACAGGATCATATAGGAGACATAAAAAAGAGCTAGATCCTCCAAATAGGGTAAAAAGTTTATTTTAAAATAAATGAAAACTACTCACATATTAAAATGAACCCAGCGCTTTGTATAACAGAACACTCCTGAGAGTGTGTTTGGATTGCTTCTGTGGCCATTCATGTGTGCATGGTGACCTTATGGTGTCAACTCCGCCCTACATGTTTCGTTACAACATCATCATAGCATCATCAGACATATGTGAGTAGTTTTCATTTATGTCAATAAACTTTTAGTATGGTTTTACGCTATGTGAAGCGTCTGACTCTATTTTATGTCTCCTATATGATCCCGTGAATTGTGAGACCGTGTTGTCTAGCGAGGAGAGGCTTCAAGATCCTGGGTTTATCTGTTTTGCTGGATGATTACATCAACCTAAGTGTTTTATGATTCTCTAATTCATGGGGTCATGGATGTGCAGTAAGCTTCTTGTGTAAAATGAAGTGGTGGAGCATGGAAGTGGTGTGGATGACATCAAAGTGAATCTATTTCACCTTTGCACATTGTTTTTTGGCACTGAGATTATTATTTTGATGTGATTTTTTTTTTTTTACTGGTGAATGGACTTGTTTTGTTATTTTTGTGATACTATTATTAGTATTGTATACAATATTTTTTTTTGCATGTTGATTTATATTTAGTTTTATTTTTATCAATTGTTTTTACTGCACAGAATTGCGTAATGATAGCATACATTTTTATTACCGCAGCTCTGTTTTATCTATTGTCCACTAAAGCTACCCAGCCAACATGATGTGAGTTCTGTTGGCCAAGGGTTTCTTGTAGAATCTAAAGGTTAGCCATAGACGCAAAATTGTGGGGAGATTTACTAAAACTGGTGCACACAGATTCTGGTGCAGCTGTGAATAGTAACCAATCAGCTTCCAGGTTTTATTGTCAAAGTTTGATTGACCAATCTAAAGTTAGAAGCTGATTGGTTACTACGTACAGCTGTGTGCTACAGTTTTGAAGAGTGTTGAAAGATTCAACTGAAAATTTGTAGACTGGGCAATACTAATGTCGTGTCTGTAGCCACCTTTATTCCCCACTCAGTTCTGTGTAGAGACCAATTTTACCACTTTCAGCCCAAGGACATCATATGGCGTCTTGGACTTTGAGTGGAGATATCTGAATGATGCCTGCAGGTCTCTGCTAAAAAAAAAAACATATATAATGTTTGTGGGTTCTGAGTAATTTTTCTAGCAAACAAATGATGATTTTTACATGTAGGAGAGGAGTGCCAGAATAGGCCAGGTATGGAAGTGGGTTTGAAGGCCTAAAGGTTTTTTACCTTAAAGCATTCTATGCATTAAGGTAAAAAAACATCTTTGTAACAGTATCCCCCCCCTGCCCTAAATTATATTTACCTGAACCCATTCACGATCCAGTGCTGTGCATTAGAGCCATTGGAGCCATTGGCTTCTGCTGCTGTCAATCAAATAATGTGATGAAAATCAGGGGCAGGGCCAAGCCACCCAAACTGTGTCAATGGACTCAGACAAGGCAGCCAGCATGGGAGCAAACCGTCACGAGTACTCCCAAAGGAATTGGCTTCCTATAGTGACACTCTCCAAAGAGGAGGGGCCAGGAATGCCAGCAGGGGACCCCAGAAGAAGAAGATCATGGCTGCGGGTAAGTATGACCTGTTTATTATTTTATTTTACATTTTAAAATATAACTTTTAATATTGCTTTAAAGTGAAATGGTCAGCATAGATATATGAAAGATGCAATTGCTGACTTTTCTTTTTGTGAATGTTATTTCCTGCCTGTCATACTGCTGAACTGTATTTAAAGGAACAAGTATAGAGATAAGACATTCTGACACTTGCATATATTATTCATGTTACAGGTTTTTGTCTGAAAAAGACCTGGGGCCACATACAGCCACCCATATGTCTCTCATGATAGATTCTTTCAAAGCTTGCTTAAAATTTATCATTTTAAAAACTCACAGCCTCCTCCAGTGTTTATACTCTGTTCCACAAAAAATCCTAAGTCTTGATATATGGACCATACAAGCCAATGGGAACTAGGGAGATTTTTGTGGGGCAGGCAATAAACACAGAGGATGCAATGCCCTGCTCCGCAATTGAGGTAAGTTAGCAGCTTGAGTGGGAGAGTCTGATGTGCTTTAGCTTGGCTGGGGGGGCAGTGGGTTAGCTAAAGTTTAGTCATACATACATCTGTATTTTAAAGCAAGGCTGCATTTGAATAAACTTAAGTTTAAACTGTAGCAGGTACCAAGTAGTAAATGTGAGACTCTACCTGCGACCAAATGGCCTAAAAAAAATAAGTTTGCTTTACACCCTCCCTCCACATAGTCCTGATGTACATGAAGGTGTCAACATTGCTCTTCTTTCTCTGTAGGCATCTCTGTGCATAGAAAACCATGCAACCTCAAAAATTTCTATGTGCAATCCATACACTGATAATTTTTTTCGAGAAACCCATGGGTTGAATGACAAAAAAAAATGATCCAATTCCCCCATCCACACATTTGAGGTGGATGGGGGAATCCTTCCTGCTGTGTTATTGTATTCTGACAGCAAACTTCCCGGACATCGGAATACAATGATTAGTGTTGATGGCTACAGCAGAAGCAGTGATTATTCGGGAAAAACCTGACAGGTTGGTTGTACACAAGTCAATCGATAAATTGACTTGTGTGCAACCAGCCTGCCCATACATGGACCGAAATCTGGCCAGTCCATGCTGAACTGGCCGCATTTCATTCCATGTATGGCCGGCTTAAAGAGAAAGTAAACCCTCCTCTGACACTTGTACCTATAGGTAAGCCTATAATAAGGCTTACCTATAGGTACTGTAAATATCTCCTAAACATGTACTGTTTAGGAGATATTTACTTTAGATGCATCCAGTGACGTCACTGGCGCATGCGCTCTGAAGGAACGGCTGCTGGTACTGTTCCTTCAGAACTCCATGCCGTGACGGTCGGCTCCCGCGCGAGTGCGCGGGAGTGATGTCACCGCGGCTCTGGCCAATCAGATGGCCGGATGCCGCGATCCTGTCATACAGCTAAGCAGGTGGCACGGCGGGGGCTTGTTCTAAGGTAAGTATTTCATAATGAGCTAGTATGCATCGCATCATGTGTTTGTCTTTCAGGGTGAGAAAGAAAAAAAAAAGGGTTTACAACCTCTTTAAGTCAGTGATACTTAAAGTAGAACTATAGGTAAAACTTATTTTTAATTTTGGATAGAGTAACGGAGGGTTATAACCCCAGTAAGGGTTATTTTTGCCATCTTTGCCTCATTGGGGAGATTTCCCCTCACTTCCTGTCCTATAGCCAAACAGGAAGTGATAGGAAATCCCTGCAAATAAAGAAAATTTATTGGGGACCCCCACGTCACCAGAACTAGTGTCCCTACTGGAATATTTTTCCGCTATTATTTTTCTGGGGACAGCCCAAAATTTTGGATTTTCTTTTACTTTCACTTTTAATAATAACAGTAAACAGGACAAATAGAGAGTGTGAACATCCCTAATGGAGACACAGACAGCATAAAAAAAAAAAAAACCTAATAGGCGTTCTAATCCATCTCCACTCTATCCAAAGCTAAAAACAAAAGTTTAACTCATACAATGTCAGATATATACTGTGTGTGTATTAATATATATATCTATACATATATATATATATATATATATATATACAGTCAGGTCCATAAATATTGGGACATCAACCCATTTCTAATCTTTTTTGGCTCTATACACCACCACAATTTGAAATGAAACAAACAAAATGTGCTTTAACTGCAGACTTTCAGCTTTAATTTGAGGGTATTTACATCCAAATCAGGTCGACGGTGTAGGAATTACAACAGTTTGTATATGTGCCTCCCACTTTTCAAGGGACCAAAAGTAATGGGACAGATTAACAATCATAAATCAAACTTTCACTTTTTAATACTTGGTTGCAAATCCTTTGCAGTCAATTACAGCCTGAAGTCTGGAACGCATAGACATCACCAGACGCTGGGTTTCATCCCTGGTGAAGCTCTGCCAGGCCTCTACTGCAACTGTCTTCAGTTCCTGCTTGTTCTTGGGGCATTTTCCCTTAAGTTTTGTCTTCAGCACAGTGATTGACTTGGCCATTGCACAACATTACACTTCTTTCCCTTAAAAAACTCTTGGTTGCTTTCGCAGTATGCTTCGGGTCATTGTCCATCTGCACTGTGAAGCGCCGTCCAATGAGTTCTGAAGCATTTGGCTGAATATGAGCAGATAATATTGCCCGAAACACTTCAGAATTCATCCTGCTGCTTTTGTCAGCAGTCACATCATCAATAAATACAAGAGAACCAGTTCCATTGGCAGCCATACATGCCCATGCCATGACACTACCACCACCATGCTTCACTGATGAGGTGGTATGCTTTGTATCATGAGCAGTTCCTTTCCTTCTCTATACTCTTCTCTTCCCATCACTCTGGTACAAGTTGATCTTGGTCTCATCTCATCTGTCCATAGGATGTTGTTCCAGAACTGTGAAGGCTTTTTTAGATGTTGTTTGGCAAACTCTAATCTGGCCTTCCTGTTTTTGAGGCTCTCCAATGGTTTACATCTTGTGGTGAACCCTCTGTATTCACTCTGGTGAAGTCTTCTCTTGATTGTTGACTTTGACACACATACACCTACCTCCTGGAGAGTGTTCTTGAACTGGCCAGCTGTTGTGAAGGGTGTTTTCTTCACCAGGAAAATAATTCTTCGGTCATCCACCACAGATGTTTTCCGTGGCCTTCCAGGTCTTTTGGTGTTGCTGAGCTCACCTGTGCGTTCTTTCTTTTTAAGGATATTCCAAACAGTTGATTTGGCCACACCTAATGTTTTTGCTATCTCTCTGATAGGTTTGTTTTGTTTTTTCAGCCTAATGATGGCTTGCTTCACTGATAGTGACAGCTCTTTGGATCTCATATTGAGAGTTGACAGCAACAGATTCCAAATGCAAATAGCACACTTGAAATTAACTCTAGACATTTTATCTGCTCCTTGTAAATGGGATAATGAGGGAATAACACACACCTGGCCATGGAACAGCTGAGCAGCCAATTGTCCCATTACTTTTGGTCCCTTAAAAAGTGGGAGGCACATATACAAACTGTTGTATACGTGCCTGTTGTTGTAATTCCTACACCTTTCATCTGATTTGGATGTAAATATCCTCAAATTAAAGCTGAAAGTCTGCAGTTAAAGCACATATTGTTTGTTTCATTTCAAATCCATTGTGGTGGTGTATAGAGCCAAAAAGATTAGAATTGTTTCGATGTCCCAATATTTATGGACCTGACTATATATATTTATATATGTATGTGTGAATTTTTCTATCTGCCAAAAAAATGATAATTCTGTCCAGGTACTTTTGTGATTTATAAACCTCTCTCAGACAGCACAGAAGGAAGAGGGATACCTACTCCTTTGTTAGAGCCAATAAATGGACCGGTGCTACCTTCCTGCCCCTAGTTTTCTGATTGGACAGTAAAAAAGCAAAAGAGGACCTATAATTCATCAACTCTGCCTTCTCCTTCTGCCAGCATGTTTGCTGTCAACATGTGTACATTGTAGCAGAGTGTGGTAAGCTCTGAGTGCTGCCCCTTCCTCTTCCAGGCTCCTAAATAGGACTAAACAGTATAGGTGGGTGATAGCAAGACAAATTCAGGTAAATATGCTAGTTGTGTGAAGTAGAGCCTTGTACTGTGTTAGTCATTCAAATTTTGTAATTTAAGTGATTCCTTTTATTGGCTGACTCAAATTACTGAATATGCAAGCTTTTGAGACCTACTCTTCAGCCATAAAAAATGGGCCTAAGGTCCAAAAGTTTTCATCCTGAGGCTGGGTTTACACTAGTGCGAATTGGTTGTGGGTTTCCTCGCATCCATTTCGCATGACAGGAGAGTGTGCCTGGCTCCCAATGGATCTAGTTCACACATCTCCATGGTGGCTGGGGAGCAGATTGGATAAGGGATCCTGTGTGTCTTTGGCTCTGTTTCAAGTCCGAATCCAGGCAAATATTCGGGCCTGATTCATCCCTGAAATGGAGAACAAGGACGCACCAGACCCCTGCTGTGAGCTGTGTCCACACTAAGTGTGTACTCAGCCTTAATAATTTAGGTTAGTCAATGAAAGGTATCACTTAAACTACACATATTCTAGTTGTGTGCATAAAACATATTTCATTATTTTAAAAGGAATATACGACTAGTTTAAACATTATAACTTCTGCTGCAGAATACTGTCAGTTACATCAGAGGAGAACCTATATCATTTGTTGACAGTCTAAAATTGCATTAGATCATTAAATAATAATAGAGATAAGTGATAGCATTATTCATCTTTAATTGCAGTGAACCAAGGTGTGAGTAGCAGTATAGGCTATGGAGGCTTCAGATAAGTGAGGAGCCATTGCTGAGCTACTCTAACTGAGCATACAGTATACGCATCCTTATTTCAAAGCAAGTCTCATTTATATATTTATCCAAAACAATGGCATGGCAATATATATTCCAATAGAGGTTTTAATTGCATAAGGTTAATATGGAACATTTAGAGATCAGTAGATCTTCAACAATGATAGGAGCAACATTATTAGCAGATATTTTCTTTTGCTGAAATATAGGATCAAGAACATTCTTTTAATATTTACCTTTTCTTCCTTAGGACAGATATTATTCTTATGGACACGAGTTCTGCTGTCCAAACCTAAGAAGATGTGAAGTCCCCTGTATGTGTGGCTGAGTGGACTATGAGGAACGCACTATTCCTAGACACAAAATGGGGACAAGAAGGAAAGAGCAACAATTTCTGCCCTCTCACTGGGACATTATTAATATCCAATTGACGTTTTCTTTGATGAAGTCTGACTGTCTTGGGCTTTAACACGTCTTGTATATGTTATTTCGAACTTTGGGAAGGAAGAGAGTCTAGGGAAGGCTGGTCTAACCCTTTCGGGAAAGATATTCCCTTTTCATGTGAGGGTGTATCGCCTGATGTGCCAAACCAAACAAAGGCAGTCCAAAGAGCATGATATGGTTTTCTACTGTTTACAAAAAAAAAAAGTTTGTGGGAAGGGCTGTGTATTTATTATAAACTCAACTAAATAAAAACAGATTCCGCATTAGCACATAAGATGGCCTCTCCCATTTATTGCATCTGCTGTTACCAAGGTGAATTGCTGCTATGCCATTTTCAATGTGACTTATTAAAAAAGAGGACCTATGCTTATAGTATGTGTTTAGTATAATTTTCATTGTTTGTTAAAGTACTAGTTATGTGTGCCAGTACAATGTTATACAGTAGTATGCAACTTACCCATCATTTTCACACAGCTCACTGCCAACTGGAAATGCTGAAATAATGGTAGTGTTGGCTCACATTAGCATTTTATTAGTTGCCAAAAAGGAATTTAGCTACTATATTTTTCACAGCAGTTCTTTAGTGCATTTTAGAGGTCCCCAACCTATATCATTTTGAAAAGTATACCGGCAGTCCTTATTAGTAAAAGTTTGGGAAGTGTTAAAGTGGCTTCGGCATTAATAAACTGCTAGGCCAATGTCTTGGCCTAAGGAGGGCTTCCCTACTGTTTGCAACTCTTGCAATTTGTGTGTCTTCTTCTACAATAGAAAAGTCCAATAGTCACTGCACTTCCTCTGGCAGATTAAATCAGCCTTTTTCAATCAGGGTTCAGTGGAACCCTAGGGTTTCTGCATAGGTTGCTAGAGGTTCTTTGATAAGTAACTTCTGGCAACAATGTTCCTTTGAGAAAACTTTAAGGCGCCATTCTTCTCAAAGACCACAAATGTAAGGAGCATTCTTCCCAGTGGCAATCACTCTAATCTACTGTGACCTGCAGATATACTGTAGTAATTATCAGCAGGGGTTCCATGAGACTGGTAAGGTATTTTTCTAACCCTAAGTAACCACTATCAACAACGTTCGTTTTAGCTATCTTTAAAGGGGAATTCTTCGCAAAGACCACAAATGTAAAGAACTTTCTTCCCAGTGACCATCACACTAATATACCATGACCTGCAGGTGTAGCAATTAATAACAGGGGGTTCTCTGAGACTGCAAAGCTATTTCAAGGGTGCCTGCATGAAAAAAAGGTTGAGAAACACTGGATTAAACTGCTAGCCCTTAGTGGTTGCTTTCTTACAGGGCACAGGATTTAGTAATAGCTCACAGGGTCATCACTTTATCTATGTACTTGCAATCAAAAATAGAATGATTTTTATTAAATATCAATTATGAAAAACAGTGCTTTGTCAATTATATAGCTAAATACTTGGAACAAATAATGTTTTAAGGTAATCTACTGCATACATTTGAGCATATAACAATTAGTTTACAATGCAGCATTTTATCCTGGGTCTCATGGTGCCCTGATACAAGTCTATGGGGGCATCAAGCTGCTATTAACTTGTTGATAATGGCTGAGAATATAGAGGAAAATCACCTGCAGTCATTTAAATGTTCATGACCCTGTTATTTGATTTGCATTTGTCATTTTATGTATGCATCATACAACGTTTTCCATTGGTCCTGTGGGATCCAAAAATGTATAGCCTAAAGTATAAAAATTCAAATTTTTCAGTTTTCAACATGTACACAAAATCTATAAAAATCAGCTAACAAAAGTCCCACCAGAGCCATATTTACAAGATGATCCTGAGCATAGGTGGATTTTTAACAAGCACTGCAACTAATTCAAAAATCACTTGTGACAATCAGACTTTGTATGGATTAGCCCCTTGCAGAATGATAAAGAGTAATTTTAAGGAATAAAAGTTTATCACTTTTAATTTCATCCTGTAAATTTTTGGACAGTTTGCAAATATCGGCTGATTTATAAGCTGTCCATAAATGCCTGTTACAGACATAAAAAAAATTGGCATGTGCAGTCCCAAGGCCTTAGGTCCAATAGAAATTGAGCTGACTGTTCCTCATCCACCTTTGGTAATAATATAATATGATAAAATCATAGGGGCTAAAATCTGCAGAGCAGCATCAGGTTTAATGGAAATGTCCATTTTATTGTAAACACAAATTAGTAGTAGTCAGAAGCAAAAAAACCTAATGCTGACATGTTATTCCTAGGACTCCTGCAGCAGGAGTTCCAGGAATGACATGTGAGCATTACGTTTTTTACTTCTGACTACAAACTAATTTGTGTTTACAATATAGTGGACATTTCCATTAAACCTCATGCTGTTCTGCAGACTTTCTATCATTGCTAAGGTTTAGGGCATCATTACCAAGTAGCATAGGGGTTTAGCTCCTATGATTTAATAATTTTATAATAGTACCAAATGTGGGCGAAGAACATTCAACTCAATATCTTTTGGTCCTAAGAAACTCTGGGGGCTTTGGTGTTCACTTTATTTCCTACATCCAGTGGTTCATTTAAAGCCTGGCCTGTGGTCACCAGACTACCCCCCACCACAAAAAATAAATGAGAGTCCCCCTTTACATCATAGTCTGTAAGATTCCCCCTTACAGTGCAAAGTGGATATCTGCAAATCCTGATGTAAAAAGGAACTCCAAGGTAAAGGGCAATGCTGCAGATCTTGAAGTAAGTGGGAGCTTTGATGTAAAGGGGAACTCAGATGACTCTGAGGTAAGGGGGCTTTGGTGACCAGAGACCACCTTACTTCAGAGTTTCTCTTTACACCAGTATATGCAGCATTCCCCTTTAAATCAGGCTCTGCAGAGAACCACCTTCCACTTTAACCACTTGCCGACCGCCGCAAGTACATATACTGCGGCAGTCAGCCCCATGCAGGCAAAGTGACAATAGGGGGCGAGCGCGCGCCACCGGAGGCGCGCTCCTGCCCCCGCTCGTTCACTGTGATCCCCGCGCGTGTGACTGCCGGACCCGATGTCTGCCAGCCACTCGCAATCGTCCAGTACAGAGGGAAAAAGGCAGGCGGCTAATGTAAACAAAGCCGCCTGTCATTCTCCCCTGTGTAAGTGCAGAGATCATACGGTCCTGCTATGTAGGATCGTATATCTCTGTAGTTACACAAACAGCCACATCCCATAACAGTTAAAAGCACGCCCCTAGGGACACACTTAACCCCTGCATCACCAATAGTTAACCCCTTCCCTGCCAGTGTCATTTTTACAGTAACAGTGCATATGTATAGCACTGATTACTGTCGTAATGTCACTGGTACCCCAAAAAGTGTTAAAATGTCAGTCAAGGGTCCGATCTGTCCGCCGCAATTTCGCAGTCTCGCAAAAAAAATCGCAGATCGCCGCCATTACTCATTAAAAAAAAACGATGAAAATGACAAAAATCTTTCCCTTAGTTAGTAAACGCAATAACTTTTGCGCAAACCAATCAAAATACGCTTATTGCAATTTTTTTTTACCAAACATATGTAGCAGAAAACAAATTGACCTAAAATGTTAAAAAATTTGGATTTTTACATTTTTTTGGGGGAATTTCATATAAAGAATGTGAAAAATATTGTTATTTTTGCAAAATTGTCGCTCTTTTTTTGTTTATAGCGCATGATCAAAAAATCGCACAGGTGATCAAATACCACCAAAAGAAAGCTCTGTTTGTGGGAAAAAAAGGACGTCAAATTCGTTTAGGTACAGCGTTGCACAACCGCGCAATTATCCGTTAAAGTCACGCAGTGCCGAATCGCAAAATAGGGCCCGGTCAGGAAGGGGGTAAAATCTTCCGGGGCTTAAGTGGTTAAGGGGGGAATCCTGCAGACTCCAATGTAATGGAAAACTCTGTTTAGGGGGGAGTTTCTGGTGACCAGAGACCCTTTTACATCACAATTTTCCATTACAGAAGAGCCTGCAGCATTCCCCCTCACATCAGTGTCATCAGAGTTCTTCTTTACATCAGAGTCCACAGTGTTCCCTTTTACATCAGGGTCAGCAGAGTTCCCCCTTGCAGACTCTATTATAATGGGGAACTCTATGCTAAGTTATATTCACCTGACTTTCATGTAGAGGAAGAAATGTGTTTTTGCCTTTTGTTATACCTTAAGCACATTGCTAATAGCACTAGCTAAATGTTTGCAGCTTAAATATTGGTATTTGCAGTGAAAACAGTAATTTTAGATAACTTTTTAAACTGTCATTAAAAATTTAGCTCTGACGGTAAATTTGATGTCATATCAGCAAAAAATTGGCTCGGCCAGTAAACTTTTGGTTTAGTGTTAGTAAATTTCACTTCGGGACATTGGCAACCCTGCTAGTTAATAAATCACAAAGATCTTTCAAGATCTGAAAAAGTATTGATCGCTGCATCCCAAGAGAGAATAAATCAGGAATAAATATTGAGTTACCTGGACCAGAAAGTCTAGCTTTTGACTATACTTTAGTTCAGGGGCTGACTGGCAACTTTCGGCCCCAGGGACAAGTACAAACCAGAGGCCCATGGTGCAGAGAATTGGCCCCCTCCCACTTCCCTTCTTCCCAGTCTCCTCCTGACCCCCATTTCATGCTGAAGCTCCACTTCAGGTTCTCTCTCGATTCCAGGTTCCCGACTTGGCCAGCAGGGGGCGGTTCAGGGGAGCTAGAACAGCTCAGTCGGGGCTAGCAAGGGGCTAGGGGAGTAGAGTCTCCAGTGGGGCATGGAACCAGCCTCTGCTCAGACATAGTTTACACCATCCATGCTGGGGGAGGCCTGCACTCTGTCCTTGTCTTCATCCCCCAATCAGTAGGTCAGCGGTGGGGACTTTTTACTTCTCTTCACCAGGAATCCTTTAGTCATGTCTGTGGAAGAAGTGGTGCAATCTTTTTACGGGGCAACAGAACGGCCCAGGGGGCAATAGCCCCCCTGCCCCCTGGCCCAGTCCTCCCCTGCTTTAGTTGCGACTCAGTCTTACCAGTTATAGTGCTGGGCAAAATGCAGGCTCACTAGTGCCAGCCCCCACAGGCCTTTACTAATGCCCCATTTGCCCACGCAAGCAAGGTGACATATATGGGACATGGGGGATTCACTCCTCTTCCTCCCACATCACAGCACTGGTATGTAGTGATTGGCAGCTCAGGCACATAGGTATGAGACAAGATTCATTAGCTCTGCTTAAGTGCAGACTAGACCAAACTGAAGCCTACACAGAGCATCTTTTCTTCACTTATGCAGGAAAATAGAGCAACAAGAAAGTGAAGAGAAGGCAAAAGGCAGCTGTTATGGATGGCATTAGGGTGAATTTGTTGCTATGCTGTGCATTGGCAAAGCACAGGTGTACTTTAAGTTATCTTTTGAGCTCATCTAGTTTTGGGTTTCATTTGAGCATCCTGTTTACACTCATTTATATAAATGTGCATCCTCTGTTTTTTAGTCATCTTTTTCTATCACAGGTTTATTAAAAAAAAAAAAAAAGCCGCACAGGCATTGTGAATGCTGTACTTTGTTATGATGCCATTAGATATGATTACAAGGTCAACCTTCATGTAGAAAATTACATAATTTTCTGCTTTCTTTGTATTTGAGATCAAGAATGTACAGATTGCAAAGAATGTGTTCTCTTGTATTCAGTATATCTTTGTGTAATAAAACAAAGTTTAATGTTAAAAAGTTAAAAAAAAAAAAAAACCTTCAGCCTATGAGATGGGGATACTTTACAGTTTCCAAGTACTTAGAAAGTGAGAACGGTCTTGTGCCAGAACTGCTCAAGAATAGGAAACAAAACTGTAAAATTGTTATACTGTACACCAATTTTAAAGACGCAAGACAACTTTTGTTGGGAAAAACAACAATACCCTGCAGGTCAACTAAATTTCAAGGATCTTAGCAAACGTTTTTTTTCCAGATTCACACTTTTCTCTATTTATTGAAAACATTGTTTGCTTTACAATGTCCTTTCTCAAACAGACTTCTGAATGGGAGGGTCAGGCTTCATTAGCATAACCTGAGCGGTTTCTGTGTTTTAGCTGGAAAGTGTTAACAGGTAGATTTATGGTCAGGTTGGTAAAAAGGAATCATAAAGCCTACCAACCATTAAACTACTGCAAAGCACGATCGATCCTTCTTACAATAGATATTATCAACATGACTCATTTCCATCATAAAGAATATTTCTTTTCCAATGAAGACAGCTAACAATTTTTATTTTGTTTATTTTTCTCCTAAAGTGGACCTTGCACCTTAAGGTAAGGTGTGCTTATTAGTTAGACTCCTCCCCCTCCACCATAAAAAAAAACACAGGAGAAAAAAGTTTTCTAATTAATACCTCCCAAACTAATTATAAATACTGTGCTTCAGTGAAGATTAATGATGTGCACTCATAATTAGTAAATTTGAATACTCTTAACATTTCACAATAAATATAAATAATTTAACATATTATTGTGTATAAATAAATAATTCATGAACACATTGCTAATCTTCTCAATTCATAAATACTATCCCGGTTATATGTAAAGTCCCAAGATAAATAGTCCAAATCTTAATGTGAATATCCGGGTGATCTATAAGTGCATAGAGAAAAACACTGTGAAGGTGCTCAGAGAGGTGCAATCCCCACATATTGTATAATCACGCCTCTTACCAGAAGTGTATGATCCCAAATAGACGTGTATCACAAAAAAATTAGTTTTGTTTAGATTTGTTTATCTAGTTATTCATTTTCAATAAATTCGGTTGATTCGTTCAATTCATATTCAGGATTCATATTCAGAATTCATATACGGAATTCGTATTCAAAATTCATCCTATGTATTTTTCTAATTTTCTTGCTCGAGGGGATTGTAGCCGTATTAGTGAACTTGCGACAGAGACAAATTGAGTACTGTCTGTGATACTTTCTTTGTTTGCACTAACATACAATTTTTCAGGACAAGCTTTCGGGGTATGTCCCCTTCATCAAGGTCCAAGCAGTACTGATTCACAAAAGTTTTAGCAGAATGGTAAAAAAAAAAAAAAAAAAAAAAAAACAATCTCTAAGCCAAACTTTTTTTCCTTTGGCTTAGAGATTGTTTTTTTTTCTTACCATTCTGCTAAACCTTTTAAGAATCAGTACTGCTTGGACCTTGATGAAGGGGACATACCCCGATAGCTTGTCCTGAAAAATTGTATGTTAGTGCAAATAAAAAAAGTATCACGGGCAGTACTCAATTTGTCTCTGTCTAATTTTCTTTGAATTTTTTCTCGATTCAAAACCTTCGAAACAATAAACTACAAATTGGTTGAATCCAAAATTTTTGAATTTTTTTCTATTAGAATGCAGCAGCCGAGTAACCAAATATCTGATTGTTATTTATACACATTGATCTTGTTTGTATTAATAATACGTTTATTCAAAATATGCAAAGTGTTCTAATTAATAAAAGTAGTAATCTTACTTTCAACATCTTACTATGTACAATACTATGCAGGCGTTTAAGCCAGCTGAGAAAAAAAAATGTCAAGTACAAATGCTTTTAAATATTTATATTTTACTGGCCTTTTTTTATCAATTTTACATTTGCAAAGTGAACGAACAAAAGAAAAATCTTCATCAACTGATTACATTGACTCTTTAAATCACTTTTGGCTTAACAAAAACAGTATTGTTTCGAAATAGTACACACACATTTTTTGATTCAACAATATGTTTACAGTTCGAATTCAAATGAAATTTGATGTAAAATTTTCAGTCAAATTTCAATTCGAATTTCAGAAATTTGGACGAATTTTGTTTTGTTATTCTGATAATTTGGTAATATTAGACTGTACTGTAATTCAGGGATTTGGATATATCCAAATCTCCGAATAAGGAAAAATTTGTCTGAATCTTTTTTTGGAACTGCATATGTCTACTCTCAAATTACAGAGATCTAACTCTGTCCAAAAACCATAGCCACCAGTGGCGGCCGGCCCATAGGGGGCGCGGGGGCGCCGCCCCCCCCCCCCCCCCAAAAAAGAAAAAAAAAAGATAAAAAAAAAAAAAAAAAAATTTTTTTGCCCACAAGGGGCGCCCGCCTCATTGGTGCCAATGGGGGGTGGGGTTTTCAACCCGCAGAGGCGCCGAGAGGCGGCCTTCTGGGGCGTAACTGTAGCGCAGAGCACTGCGCTACACCCACCCCCCTTTTGGAGCCCGCTCCATTGGTGCCTATGGGGGGGTGGGGTTTTCCACCCGCAGAGGCGCCAAATGGCAGCCTTCTGGGGCGTAACTGTAGCGCAGAGCACGGCGCTACACCACCCCCCTTTTGTGATGTCTTGGATCATGATTGGTCCAGACTCCAGCCTGGACCAATCATGATTAAGGACATCCATGCTGACCTCTTTGGTGGTGGTGCCGGTGCGTGCATCAGTCACTCACCATCACCGCCCGGTCAGCTTCCCGCCGCCGCAGAAGAGGAGTCGCGAGGAGGGGAGAAGCCGCCACCGGGAGCCGAGCAGAAGAGGACGGACGTCGGAGTCGCGAGGAGGGGGAGAAGCCGCCGCCAGGAGCCAAGCCGTCGCCAGGTAAGTGTCTCAGCCAGGGAAGTGCTGACTCATCACCTGTGCCATGCCTATTCCATCACCTGTGCCATGCATATACCATCTGTGCCATGCCTATTCCATCACCTGTGCCATGCATATACCATCTGTGCCATGCCGATTCCATCACCTGTGCCATGCATATACCATCTGTGCCATGCCTATTCCATCACCTGTGCCATGCATATACCATCATCTGTGCCATGCCTATTCTATCACCTGTGCCATGCCTGTACCATCTGTGCCATGCCTATTCCATCACCTGTGCCATGACCTTACCATCACCTGTGCCATGCCTATTCCATCACCTGTGCCATGCCTGTACCATCTGTGCCATGCAAATTCCATCACCTGTGCCATGCCTATACCATCTGTGCCATGCCTATTCCATCACCTGTGCCATGCCTGTGCCATCTGTGCCCTGCCTATACCATCTCCTGTGCCATGCCTATTCCATCACCTGTGCCATGCCTATACCATCATCTGTGCCATGCCTATTCCATCACCTGTGCCATGCCTATACCATCATCTGTGCCATGCCTATTCTATCACCTGTGCCATGCCTATACCATCTGTGCCATGCCTATTCCATCACCTGTGCCATGACCTTACCATCACCTGTGCCATGCCTATTCCATCACCTGTGCCATGCCTGTGCCATCTGTGCCATGCCTATTCCATCACCTGTGCCATGCCTATACCATCTGTGCCATGCCTATTCCATCCCCTGTGCCATGCCTATACCATCTGTGCCATGCCTATTCCATCACCTGTGCCATGCCTGTACCATCTGTGCCCTGCTTATACCATCTCCTGTGCCATGCCTATTCCATCACCTGTGCCATGCCTATACCATCATCTGTGCCATGCCTATTCCATCACCTGTGCCATGCCTATACCATCATCTGTGCCATGTCTATTCTATCACCTGTGCCATGCCTATACCATCTGTGCCATGCCTATTCCATCACCTGTGCCATGACCTTACCATCACCTGTGCCATGCCTATTCCATCACCTGTGCCATGCCTGTGCCATCTGTGCCATGCCTATTCCATCACCTGTGCCATGCCTATACCATCTGTGCCATGCCTTTTCCATCACCTGTGCCATGCTTGTACTATCTGTGCCATGCCTATTCCATCACCTGTGCCATGCCTGTACCATCTGTGCCATGCCTATTCCATCACCTGTGCCATGCCTATACCATCTGTGCCATGCCTATTCCATCACCTGTGCCATGCCTGTACCATCTGTGCCCTGCATATACCATCACCTGTGCCATGCCTGTACCATCACCTGTGCCATGCCTATACCATCTGTGCCATGCCTATTCCATCACCTGTGCCATGCCTGTACCATCACCTGTGCCATGCCTGTACCATCACCTGTGCAATGCCTATTCCATCACTTGTGCCATGCCTATTCCATCACCTGTGCCATGCCTATTCCATAACCTGTGCCATGCCTATACCATCATCTGTGCCATGCCTATTCCATCACCTGTGCCATGCCTATACCATCACCTGTGCCATGCCTATACCATCACCTGTGCCATGCCTGTACCATCACCTGTGCAATGCCTATTCCATCACCTGTGCCATGCCTGTGCCATCTGTGCCATGCCTATTCCATCACCTGTGCCATGCCTATACCATCTGTGCCATGCCTATTCCATCACCTGTGCCATGCTTGTACCATCTGTGCCATGCCTATTCCATCACCTGTGCCATGCCTATTCTATCACCTGTGCCATGCCTGTACCATCTGTGCCATGCCTATTCCATCACCTGTGCCATGACCTTACCATCACCTGTGCCATGCCTATTCCATCACCTGTGCCATGCCTGTACCATCTGTGCCATGCATATTCCATCACCTGTGCCATGACCTTACCATCACCTGTGCCATGCCTATTCCATCACCTGTGCCATGCCTGTGCCATCTGTGCCATGCCTATTCCATCACCTGTGCCATGCCTATACCATCTGTGCCATGCCTATTCCATCACCTGTGCCATGCTTGTACCATCTGTGCCATGCCTATTCCATCACCTGTGCCATGCCTGTACCATCTGTGCCATGCCTATTCCATCACCTGTGCCATGCCTATACCATCTGTGCCATGCCTATTCCATCACCTGTGCCATGCCTGTACCATCTGTGCCCTGCATATACCATCACCTGTGCCATGCCTGTACCATCACATGTGCCATGCCTGTACCATCTGTGCCATGCCTATTCCATCACCTGTGCCATGCCTATACCATCTGTGCCATGCCTATTCCATCACCTGTGCCATGCCTGTACCATCACCTGTGCCATGCCTGTACCATCACCTGTGCAATGCCTATTCCATCACCTGTGCCATGCCTATTCCATCACCTGTGCCATGCCTATACCATCACCTGTGCCATGCCTATTCCATCACCTGTGCCATGCCTATTCCATCACCTGTGCCATGCCTATACCATCATCTGTGCCATGCCTATTCCATCACCTGTGCCATGCCTATACCATCACCTGTGCCATGCCTATACCATCACCTGTGCCATGCCTGTACCATCACCTGTGCAATGCTTATTCCATCACCTGTGCCATGCCTGTGCCATCTGTGCCATGCCTATTCCATCACCTGTGCCATGCCTATACCATCTGTGCCATGCCTATTCCATCACCTGTGCCATGCTTGTACCATCTGTGCCATGCCTATTCCATCACCTGTGCCATGCCTGTACCATCTGTGCCATGCCTATTCCATCACCTGTGCCATGCCTATTCCATCACCTGTGCCATGCCTATACCATCATCTGTGCCATGCCTATTCCATCACCTGTGCCATGCCTATACCATCTGTGCCATGCCTATACCATCACCTGTGCCATGCCTATACCATCACCTGTGCCATGCCTGTACCATCACCTGTGCAATGCCTATTCCATCACTTGTGCCATGCCTATTCCATCACCTGTGCCATGCCTATACCTTCACCTGTGCCATGCCTATTCCATCACCTGTGCCATGCCTATTCCATCACCTGTGCCATGCCTATACCATCACCTGTGCCATGCCTATACCATCACCTGTGCCATCCCTATTCCATCACTTGTGCCATGCCTATACCATCATCTGTGCCATGCCTGTACCATCACCTGTGCCATGCCTATACCATCTGTGCTATGCCTGTACCATGACCTCAAAGTCATGCAATTTTTTACCGCATTTTTTGCCGCGAAGCAATACCTATTACATTTTTCTTTTTGCGCCCCCCCAAAAATTTTGAGTACCAGCCGCCACTGATAGCAACCCTTTCTTTTCTACAGGCTTAGCAACTCAAGAATGATCCCTTCACAAGGTGTCAGCGCTGTTATATATATATAGCCAGACGATTTTCCCCAGAGTATATCGTCTGACTTTAAAGGGGTTGTAAAGTCAGAAGGTTTTTAATCCTAATGCATTCTATGAATTAAGATAAAGAGCCTTCTGTATGCTGCAGCCTCCCTCAGCTCCCTTAATAATTACCTGATTCCCTTCTCTAACCAGCGATGTCTACAAGTGCCTCAGCCGTCCGGGACTCTCTCTCCTGATTGGCTGAGACACAGCAGTGGTGCCATTGGCTCCCCCTACTGTCAATCAAATTAAATTAGCCAATGTGGAGAGAGAGGGGGCGAGACCGAATGGCAGCTCCATGTCTGAATGGAAACATGGAGCTGCAGCTCGGCCCTGGGGCCCCGATAGCAAGCTGCTTGCTGTGGGGGCACTCAATAAGAGGGTTGAGCTAGGAGAACCAAAGAGGGGACCCAAGAAGAGGAGGATCTGGGCTGCTCTGTGCAAAACCACTGCACAGACCAGGTAAGTATAACATGTTTGTTATTTTAATCGAAAAGAAAAATAGACTTTACAACCAATTTCAACCAAGCGAGTAGAAGCTGACTCTCCATTAACGTCATGCCTTTAATTTATCAGCAGTTGACTCCCAAACAGCACAGTGTTGCCATAGTTCAACCTTGATGGTCATCATTTACTGAAGCTGCAGGGCCACTAAGGAGAATCCACATTGCTTGGAGCTTTTTCTTCAGACAAAAACATGGTGGCAGCAGACTTTTGGCCTACAGATGTGAGTACATGGCCTGCTGCCACCATGTTTTTGTCTGAAGAAAAAGCTCCAAGCAATGTGGAATCTCCTCAGTGGCCCTGCAGCTTCAGTAAATATTGGCGAGGTGGCCATCAAGGCTGAACTATGACAACACTGTGCTGTTTGAGAGTCAACTGCTGAGAAATTAAAGGCATGACAATAATGGGGAGCCAGCTTCTCCTCGCTTGGTTTAAAGTCAGCTGATATACCCTGGGGTAATAACAGTGTTGAGACCTCGTGAGGGTATTACTCTTGAGTTGCTAAGCCTGTGGAAAACTAATAGTGGCTGTGGTTTTTGGATCGAGTTAGATCTCTATATTTTGAGATCATACACTTCTGGTAAGAGGCCTAATTATATTTGGGGATTGCACCTCTCTGAGCACCTTCATGCAGTTCCATCTGTATATGCACTTATAGATCATCTGGATATTGACCTTAAGATTTGGACTATTTATCTTGGAACTTTACATATATCCGGGATGGTGTTTATGAATTAAGAAGATTAGGAGTGTGTTCATGAATTATTTATTTATACACAATATTATGTTAAATTATTTATATTTATTGTGAAATATTAAGAGTATTCAAATTTACTAATTATGATTGCACATAATTAATCTTCACTGAAGCACAGTATTTATAATTTGTGGGGGAGGTATGCGCACTTGTTTGTTTATGTTCAGGCTTATAGAAGGAGCAGCACTCTCTCGTTTTTTGCTTTATTTGAAATAAGCGCGGGGTTTTACTTGGTATATGTAAAAGTGTTCTAACCTTATACCTCAGCTTTTACTCACAATATTTCGGGAGGTCATCTGAAGGTCTTTGACATCATCCTTGCTTAGCCATTGTGGGAGGAGCTGAGATGTAGGACAAGTATATTTTTCATGTTTCCTCCAAAAACTGTATTAATTAAAAACAAAAATGTAATACGTTTCAGATTACCAGTTCTTAGATGTGGTAGCTGCTTTATGTTTATTTCTTTAATTTTTTTTTCCATTATTTTCTACTGGTAATCTGTTAGTTTTCAACTTCCTTTAACACTTCCAGACCGCCTGCCCCATTCATACCACAGCAAGGCAGCCCGGCTGCGCAAAATCACATACATGTACGTGATATTCTGCACACGATCTGGGATGCTTGAGCGCCGCCAGAGTGCCGATCCCGCTGTGATTGGACACAGTGGGAGCCAATCAGCATGTCCAGGACCTGCCAATCATTTGGGGGAAAGGCAGGAGGTCGGTCTGCCTATGTAAACAAGCCAGACCACTGTTCTGTCAGGGAGTAAAAGAGAGATCTTGTGTTTCAGCTAAGCTTCATCCAGTGCATCCACTCCCCCCACAGTTAGAAAACACTCTCTAGGAGCACACTTAACCCCTTGATCACCCCTGGTGTTAACCCCTTCCTTGCCAGTGTCATTTATACAGTGATAGTGCATTTTTTTTTTAGCAATGATCACTGTATTGGTGTCACTGGTCCCCAAAAAGTGTCCGTGTCAGATTTTGTATGTATGCCAAAAGAGGATCTGGCACCAAAATCAATCAATGGCTATGAGCTGTTATTGGGAATACTATATATAATATGTAGTTGCTGCTAATTGAATGCAGGAGTGTGCAGCATGAAACAAACTATAAAATCTGCCCGAAAATGTAATATGGGGGGGTAGATTTGCTCTGATTTTATAGTTTGTTGATCCATTCATGTCAGATTTGTATGCTGCAATGTCGCAGTTCCGCTAAAAAAACGCTGATTGACGCCATTACTAGTAAAAACAATAAAAAATATAAAAATTCCATAAATGTTTCCCATAGTTTGTAGACACTATAACTTTGTGAAAACCAATCAATATACACTTACTGGGATTTTCTTTTACCACAAATATGTAACAGAATACATATTGGGCTAAATTGATGAAGAAATTAGATTTTTTTTCATTTTTTTTATTGGGTATGTTTTATAGCAGTAAATGTTTTTCTTTTTTCAGACTTGCGTATATTTTTTTGTTTATAGTGCAAAAATTAAAACTTGCAGAGCTGATCAAATACAACCAAAAGAAAGCTCTATTTGTGGGGAAAAAATACATCAATGTTATTTGGGTACAGCATTGCACGAGCAATTGTCAGTTAAAGCAAGGCAGTGCCGTATTGCAAAAAATGGCCTGGTCAGAAGAGGGTTAAACATTCCAGAGCTGAATTTCTTTTATTTTTTTTCGTTATTATCTCCTGATAATCCAGCCTGTAAGTCTGCTATTTTTAACTTCCTTTATCAAACCAAACTGTCCAGCAAAAGTGGCAGTTAGAGGGTTTAGATATACCATTTACCACTGACATAGGTGCTTACAATGGTCAGCTTTTATTCAATAAAAAAATAAAAACGTTGCTTTAACCGCTTAAAGCGGAACTAAACCCATCGATTTAGCTGTTTCCTAAATACCTGACACAGCTGCTTCTACTCTCAACAAAACTGTCAAGCCATCAAATTGCTTGTAGCATAACTGATCACAAATGCAGCACCATGGCAACGAACAGAGGCTTAGATGGCCTCTGTTCATTGCCATGGCCATGGCCATGGCCATAAACTCTCCTATCCTTGGCTGTAAAGGATAGGAGAGTTTAGTTCTGTTCTAAAATGTGTTAGCTGGAGTTTGATTTAAAGTGTTACAAACCCAGGACCCTCCATTCACTATATTTGGTCTCCCACAATACCCAGAACATGGAATGCAATTATTTTAGTAAATATAAACTGCAGTGCTAAATAGCTTTTCTCATTAAAAGTATATAGCAGTCTTGTGACTTCTATCAGTGTCTGGTTAAAGCTTGTAGGAGGACTAAACTCTCTCAATCAACATTAAAGTGCTTATAAAGTCTTTTTTTTTTTTAAATAACAAACATATTATACTTACCTGCTCTTTGCAGTTGGTTTTTCACAGAGTGGCCCAGATCCTCCTCTTCTCGAGTCCCTCATCAGCTCTCCTGGCCCCTCCCTCCTGTTGAGTGCCCCCACAGCAAGCAGCTTGCTATGGGGGCACCCAAGCTAAATCACAGCTCCCTGTGTCCATTCAGACACAGAGCTGCGACTAGGCCCCACCCCCTCTCCTTCCTGATTGGCTGACTGACTTAGATTGACAGCAGCGGGAGCCAATCGCACTGTGCTGCTGTATTAGCCAATGTGGAGGGGAGTTCCAGGCAGCTGAGAAAATCCTGCAACATCGCTGTATAAAGATGGGCTCAAGTAAGTATTAGGGGGCTGAGGAGGGCTGCTGCACACAGAAGGTTTTTTTATCTTATTGAATAGAATGCACCTTCTGCCTTTACATTCCCTTGAACTATTTTAATCCTTATCCTGCTAGCATTAGTAATTAGATAGGAAGATATACTATATGTATGTATTTTAAACTTTTTTTTTTACAGTTCTTCAGTTGCTTCCTGGTTTTGACCTAAGACAAAATGATGCCATACATCCCAGGAATCTTCAAGTGGGGAGGAGGGGAGGAGGGGCTTTCTCTTTCAATCTTGAGCTAAGGGCATATGGATTCCAGGAAGTAAATACTACATGAATCATCTGCCCTTACTCAAGATGGCCACAGCTGGAAATGCTAGGGAGATGTTTTTCAAAGTGATTTTTCAACAAAATAAAGCATAGAGACATGGATGGATGGGATGTTCAGATACGTGTTAGTTCTACTTCAATATTGTTCTGTTTACATACATCTTTAGAAAGGCTTTCACGTTTTATTTGAAAATAGTTTACACTATTTTGTTTATATGGAAACAAAAAGAACACATTATAATTTTTCTGTCTTAGGGTCCTTCCACACGGACTTTCTGCCCGGCGGACTCCGTTTTTCTCAGTGGGGAACGATCTGCTGATCCCCACTGAGCAGGTGGATGACAGGTCCAACTCCGCTTACTTTGCAGAGACGGAGCTATCATCCGATCCTATCTGATCCCGCAGACAGATGGAAAATAGAGTTTCCATCTGTCTGGATTTCATGGACAGGATCGGATCGGATAGCAGCGGGTGTCAGGGGACATGCCACCGATGACACCCGCTGCGCCATAGAGGTGCATGGAGCATTCGATCAGGTCCGGACTTGATTGGAAAGCCCGTGTGAAAGGGCCCTTAGATAAATCTGATCAGAAGAAAGCAATAGAACAGCTAGATTTTCACCATGACCACATTGGCTGCCTATACAAGGAACAACTGACCAGAAACTACACTGATTGGCTCCTGACTATGAAAATGAGACCCCCGACTGTCCAGTGACTTGATCACAAGCCTCAGTTAAACACTTGAAAGCAAACTACAAAAAAAAATACACATACTCTACCGTTCAAAGGTTTGTGGTCACCTAAAAATGCCCTTATCTTTGAAAGAAAAGCACAGTTTTTTTCAATAAAGATAACATTAAATTAATCAGAAATACAGTCTAGCCATTGTTCATGTGGTAACTGACTATTCTAGCTGGAAACAGCTGATTTTTAATGGAATATCTACATAGGTGTACAGAGGTCCATTTCTAGCAAACCATCACTCCTGTGTTCTAATGGTACATTGTGTTAACTAATCATGGTAAAAGGCTAATTGATGATTACAAAACTCTTGTGCAATTATGTTAGCACAGCTGAAAACTGTTGTGCTGATTACAGAAGCTATAAAACTGGCCTTCCTTTAAGCTAGTTGAGTATCTGGAGCATCAGCATTTGTGGGTTCGATTATAATCTCAAAAATGGCCAGAAAAAGAGAACTTTCTTCTGAAACTCGACATTCTATTCTTGTTCTGAGAAATGAAGACTATTCCATGCGAGAAATTGCCAAGATACTGAAGATTTCCTACAACGGAGTGTACTACTCCCTTCAGAGAACAGCACGAATGGGTTCTAACCAAAATAGAAAGAGAAGTGGGAGGCCCCGATGCACAACTAAGCAAGAGGATTACATTAGAGTCTCTACTTTGAGAAATAGACGCCTCACAGGCCCTCATTTGGCAGCTTTAATAAATGATACCTGCAAAACGCCAGTCTCAATGTCCACAGTGAAGAGGCGACTCCGGGATGCTGGCCTTCTAGGCAGAGTGGCAAAGAAAAAGCCATATCTGGGAATGGCCAATAAAAGGAAAAAACAACTTGCATTTCATTTTCTAAACTGAAATAGTTGCTTTACAAGGTAAGGGTTCACTTATACATCTAAATTTGCAAAGCCTGTCAGAGAGTAAATTATAAGATATGGTCCATAATATAGTTGGCATGGGTTTAGTCTTTTAGTGACAATACTGACAGCTTACGCTGCTTTTCCATGTAGAATTGGGCTTCTACTTGTTAAAAATTCAGACCATCTAATTTACTGCATTGTACAAACTTCATAAAGCCATCAGGGTTTGTTCACAAGGAAACCTTTGCTGAGCTTAGACTCTCTTTTAACTAGGTCAGTTCCCCCAGACTGGCTTACTGCTCTTGTTATTATTTAAGAAGGGTAAAAAAGCTAGATACAGGAAACTTTAAAGCAGTAGCCCGACTTCTTTTGCGTTAAATTATTGAGGATGTTCTTAAATATGTTATATTATAATATATTGGAAAGGATAAAAACAGAGTTTAATGAAAAAGAGGTGCCTAAATAATGTGATCCCTTTCATAAGTAGGGATGAGAGAATCTGCCTGTGTTTGATTTACTGGGAGTTTGTCAAATCCCACTTCATATCTGAGAAACCTGAAGGTGTGAAGGGGGGGGGGGGGGGGGATTGTTGGAGGTAGCAAGTATTGATACGGAACTTTGAGCATTTGTAGGACTAATAAGCAAGTGTCAGCTACAGCAAAAAAAAGGCATAGGGGCAGGAACTGCCATGGGGAAAGGCATGTTATGTGGGATATTTATTGACCCAACAAAAAAAATAATAAAATACCATACAGCAGGGGGGGGGGGGGTCTATAATTTGTATTTTGCATTACAGAACAGTACAATTTTCACAGACAGCGTCACCAAACCATATGCTGACATTACACCTTTTGATTGTGCAATCGATTTTAATTAATTTCCACTTTAAAAAAGAAAGGCTTTCTGAGGTAGTTTTGACTGCAACAGCTGCTTATTTTAGCAAGTGGTAATAAGCCAGATTTGAATATTGGAAGTAGCAATCACAACAGATCTCAAAGCTATACAAAAAAAAATAGCTAAGACCCTTAGATCTGTGCGAATTGATCAATGGCAAAATAGTTTACTAGTAAAGTTTGAATGGTCTCTTTTTTTTCAGTAAGATACTGCATTGTCGAAAAAATTACCAAAATGTCAAAACAGAGTACACACTTAAAAACTACAACCCCTTATTCCTCAAACCCTCTCCCATCCCTGTAACCCCAATTATTCCAGAAATATTCAAAATATAGATGTCAGGTATGGGTTTCATAGAAATTGGATAGCACCAGGACGGTATGTGAGCACTTAAATAGGCAGCAAATACAAATAGACAAAGTGGTTTCACCATACAGTTAAAATTGTAAAGTATTATTTGAGAGACAATAGCCACAAAAATTGCTCAGCGGCTTGACAGTATGTAAGCAGCCTAGTTAGGAGGGGGTGGAAAGCTTGGAGGAAGAGGGAGAAAGGCTTTTTATTTTGAAATAGAAATTAAAACGTATTATTTGAGAGATGATAGTTACAAATATTGTACAGTGCAGCTCCAGATGGCAGCGGGCATTAGTTCCCATCTAGAGTTGCAAAAAAGCCACTCTGTAACCACCCCAAGTCCGACTGTCTCACATTGTTCAAGTGCTTTGCACTGCAGCCTCTGTCAAATAATCTTGTTAGAATTTTCTTACCTGGGTCAACCCAGAGTCACCAATTCTTAACATCTTTTTTTTTTTTTTGTGTGTGTGTTTTTTTTTTATTTACTTATAAATATTTATTTATAATGTGTATTTTTCTCTGTGTTTCGGCATTGATGAGGTTGTTGGGCTGCGTACAGCAGAGGCCAGGCATATCTGCAATTTCCCTGCTTTGCCAATATAATCTCTTAGGCACTCAGTAACTAGTTAAAAATTTTAAAATAATTATTTGCTTATTTATTTATAGTCAAGGCACTGGAGACATAGCTGAAGGAGGGAACCTACGGACATGGGCTGCCCACTCTTCAACACCGCAGGAAGGTCAGGAAGCAGCAAATAGAGAAATTCTTTGACCAGCCGGAATGGCAGGCAGCATCGACAATTAATCTGAGAATCCTACAATGATAGACTGCCTGCCTTTCCTCAAATAATGACTGTAAAAAAAAAGAAAGACAACAAAAAAGAGGTAGAGGTGCTGTCAAATGTATATAATAGGTAGTCAGCATTGTAAGTAGCTGGCCGTCCCCCTCCTTCTTCTTCTACTTATCCTCCACTTCCTTCTCCCTCTAATACTTCTCCCCTTCTTCCTACCTTCCTTCCTTCACTTATTCCTTATCCTCCTCCTCCCTCTACATGTCCCAGGGTCATACATGGTAAATAAGTGAAAACAGCTAACTTCCTCTGATGCATTGCCTTGACATGTCCCACGTTAACTTTTTCTCAACCGCCATCACTATTTTGTTTTTGGTTGTTTTTTGTTAAGCTTATTTACAGATTTTACAGATTTTATATTTTCAGATACTTTTTTTTTTCCTTTTAATGCCATGTGGCCATATTGGGACGATGATGTCTTGAACATCCCTGTCCCTTTGTAGTATCAACTGCAGGGTGGGAATCCCCCATAGCTCATTGGTCCAGAATTGGCAGCTGTCTCCGAACCCAGTTCCAAACAAACACAAGTCCATCCCTAATTACTACAATTGCTATGTTTTTTTTTTTTTGTTCCTAAAAATGTATTAAGCTGCCTTCTGGGGTTAAAAAATGTTTTTTTTTCCTAATAAAAGCAAATTTTGCTATACTTGCTAATTTTGTACCTTCTTCTAGACCAAAACCACTTAAATTTGTCAACCAAAACCACTTAACCATAGCTCATTGGTCCAGAATTGGCAGCTGGCTCCGAACCCAGTCCCAAACAACAGGGCCGGTTTTAGACAAAGTGGGGCCCTGGGCAAACCAAAAAGTGGGGCCCCAAATTTGCGGACATGGTACAGGACATGTCAGGGGCTGTGTGGACATGGCACAGGACATGTCAGGGGCTGTGCGGACATGGTACAGGACATGTCAGGGGCTGTGCGGACATGGCACAGGACATGTCAGGGGCTGTGCGGACATGGTACAGGACATGTCAGGGACTGTGCGGACATGGTACAGGACATGTCAGGGGCTGTGCGGACATCGTACAGGACATGTCAGGGGCTGTGCGGACATGGTACAGGACATGTCAGTGGCTGTGCGGACATGGTACAGGACATGTCAGGGGCTGTGCGGACATGGCACAGGACATGTCAGGGGCTGTGCGGACATGGTACAGGAGATGTCAGGGGCTGTGCGGACATGGCACAGGACATGTCAGGGGCTGTGCGGACATGGTACAGGACATGTCAGGGGCTGTGCGGACATGGCACAGGACATGTCAGGGGCTGTGCGGACATGGTACAGGACATGTCAGGGGCTGTGCGGACATGGCACAGGACATGTCAGGGGCTGTGCGAACATGGCACAGGACATGTCAGGGGCTGTGCGGACATGGCACAGGACATGTCAGGGGCTGTGCGGACATGGTACAGGAGATGTCAGGGGCTGTGCGGACATGGCACAGGAGATGTCAGGGGCTGTGCGGACATGGTACACGAGATGTCAGGGGCTGTGCGTACATGGTACACGAGATGTCAGGGGCTGTGCGGACATGTTACACGAGATGTCAGGGGCTGTGCGGACATGGTACAGGAGATGTCAGGGGCTGTGCGGACATGGTACAGGACATGTCAGGGGATGTGCGGACATGGTACAGGACATGTCAGAGGATGTGCGGACATGGTACAGGACATGTCAGGGGCTGTGCGGACATGGTACAGGACATGTCAGAGGATGTGCGGACATGGTACAGGAGATGTCAGGGGCTGTGCGGACATGGTACAGGACATGTCAGAGGATGTGCGGACATGGTACAGGACATGTCAGGGGCTGTGCGGACATGGTACAGGACATGTCAGAGGATGTGCGGACATGGTACAGGACATGTCAGGGGCTGTGCGGACATGGTACAGGACATGTCAGAGGATGTGCGGACATGGTACAGGACATGTCAGGGGCTGTGCGGACATGGTACAGGACATGTCAGGGGCTGTGCGGACATGGTACAGGACATGTCAGGGGCTGTGCGGACATGGTACAGGACATGTCAAGGGCTGTGCGGACATGGCACAGGAGATGTCAGGGGCTGTGCGGACATGGCACAGGAGATGTCAGGGGCTGTGCGAACATGGTACAGGAGATGTCAGGGGCTGTGCGGACATGGTACAGGAGATGTCAGGGGCTGTGCGGACATGGTACAGGACATGTCAGAGGATGTGCGGACATGGTACAGGACATGTCAGGGGCTGTGCGGACATGGTACAGGACATGTCAGGGGCTGTGCGGACATGGTACAGGACATGTCAGGGGCTGTGCGGACATGGCACAGGAGATGTCAGGGGCTGTGCGAACATGGTACAGGAGATGTCAGGGGCTGTGCGGACATGGTATAGGAGATGTCATGGACATCTAAGGGGACAGCAGGAAGGCACACTCTCAGGCTCACCTGAAATCACATCATGCTGCTGCTGGCGCGTGTCTGTTGTGTGGGACATGGTACACGAGATGTCAGGGGCTGTGCGGACATGGTACACGAGATGTTAGGGGCTGTGCGTACATGGTACACGAGATGTCAGGGGCTGTGTGGACATGGTACACGAGATGTCAGGGGCTGTGCGGACATGTTACACGAGATGTCAGGGGCTGTGCGGACATGGTACAGGAGATGTCAGGGGCTGTGCGGACATGGTACAGGACATGTCAGGGGATGTGCGGACATGGTACAGGACATGTCAGAGGATGTGCGGACATGGTACAGGACATGTCAGGGGCTGTGCGGACATGGTACAGGACATGTCAGAGGATGTGCGGACATGGTACAGGAGATGTCAGGGGCTGTGCGGACATGGTACAGGACATGTCAGAGGATGTGCGGACATGGTACAGGACATGTCAGGGGCTGTGCGGACATGGTACAGGACATGTCAGAGGATGTGCGGACATGGTACAGGACATGTCAGGGGCTGGGCGGACATGGTACAGGACATGTCAGGGGCTGTGCGGACATGGTACAGGACATGTCAGGGGCTGTGCGGACATGGTACAGGACATGTCAGGGGCTGTGCGGACATGGTACAGGAGATGTCAGGGGCTGTGCGGACATGGCACAGGAGATGTCAGGGGCTGTGCGGACATGGTACAGGAGATGTCAGGGGCTGTGCGGACATGGCACAGGAGATGTCAGGGGCTGTGCGAACATGGTACAGGAGATGTCAGGGGCTGTGCGAACATGGTACAGGAGATGTCAGGGGCTGTGCGAACATGGTACAGGAGATGTCAGGGGCTGTGCGGACATGGTACAGGAGATGTCAGGGGCTGTGCGGACATGGTACAGGACATGTCAGAGGATGTGCGGACATGGTACAGGACATGTCAGGGGCTGTGCGGACATGGTACAGGAGATGTCAGGGGCTGTGCGGACATGGTACAGGACATGTCAGGGGCTGTGCGGACATGGCACAGGAGATGTCAGGGGCTGTGCGAACATGGTACAGGAGATGTCAGGGGCTGTGCGGACATGGTATAGGAGATGTCATGGACATCTAAGGGGACAGCAGGAAGGCACACTCTCAGGCTCACCTGAAATCACATCATGCTGCTGCTGGCGCGTGTCTGTTGTGTGGGACAGTGTGATAGGAGGGATCGGCATTGGCGCGCCCATTGTTATCACTGTCAAATATATTCCAAAGAGAGCCATCACTTAGTATTATTAATATATATTCTAAAAAAAACTATATTTAAAATAATATAATAATTATATATCTTTTTTTTTTTTGGATAGATGGATGGATGGATGGATGGATTGATGTCTCATCCTATATTATGTGTGAGGCAGGAACAGGTTGCCAGTAATATATGCAGTGGTAGGGCAGGTATTTGTGGCATACTTACTCACACAATGTCAGGCTATGAAGTGGTGCAGGCAGCGGGGGTAGAGGGGCACACAATACCCTCCTGTGTTCTCTGCTCCCCAGAGCCCTGCCAGGGAGGGTGACATTAGCATGGAGACAATGCTGTGACGCCGGGTCCCCTCTGCCTATTGTGAGAGGACAGACACGTGTATGGGTATGTAGTGTCATTGAGCGGGGGGGGGTTGGCAGCGTCTTTGCAGAGACCTCCAGCAGGCAGCCACACAGCCAGTCACAGTCTGTTGATCCGCCCGCCATGCAGCCGCCCCGTGACGTCATGCCGCTCACAGCGGCTGACGTAGAAGAGTAAATATCGGACGGATTGTCCGGTGTTCCGTGAAAAAACCATACCCGTGAGAAAACCATACCCTCGTCACTTCCGGAGGGTATGGATTTCTCACGGCAGTGTGTTTAACGTTATACTTGCGCCGTTACATTAAAACAGCTCATCTGCACTATGAGTGATCTCCGCTTCTCTCCCTGTCAATTCCCTGATCTGGGGTAATAAATATAAAAGCGGATCACGGAGCCGACATTAACATCTCATACACCCGCCGCCGCTTTCATATTTATTAGCCCACATCAGGAAAGTTACAAGGATAGGAGCGGAGGTGTCTCATAGTGCAGCCGCGCTGTTTTATGTAACCGACGCAAGTTTAACATTACTTTCACTACCGTAATTATTTCATACCTTCTGAGCATGCGCACTTGCCATCTTCTCTGCCCTTCCATGATGTTTCCGGCTCTCTGAGCATGCGCACTCCTTCGCTGCTCAGCTGTTTCTCACAGGAAGTGACGAGGGTATGGTTTCTCCACGGGGTATGGTTTTCTAACGTTACACCGTCACTCTATCTGGAGCGCAGCGGGGGCCGGGGGCGGGGCTGCAGCGGCATCATCACAGCGGCGCGGCTCCAATGCTTAAAGCGGCGCTGCGGGCCTGTGTTAAAGCGGCGATGCGGCCCCATGTTAAAGCGGCGAGGCGATGCGGTAGGCCAGTCCGGCCCTGCCGGGGCCCCTGGACATTCGGGGCCCTGGGCAGTTGCCCAGTTTGCCCCCCCTAACGCCGGCCCTGACAAACAAACACAAGTCCATCCCTAATTACTACAATTGCTATGTTTTTTTTTTGTTGTTTTTTGGGGGGTTTTTTGTTCCTAAAAATGTATTAAGCTGCCTTCTGGGGTTAAAAAATGATTTTATTTTCCTAATAAAAGCAAATTTTGCTATACTTGCTAATTTTGTACCTTCTTCTAGACCAAAACCACTTAAATTTGCGAGAGGTTGAACTTCATGGCCATTTTTTTCTTTAAATATGTAAAAATGTTTTTTTTTACACATTTTATATTGCCATGCTCTGTAGAAGATGTTTTTTGCTTTAGTTTTAGTTCTCTCAGACAGATACACTCGTTACTTAATACAGAAGAAATTTCTTTACGTGTGGATCAAACTAGTGTTCCAGTCTTTCTCAAGGGGTAGAAATACCAATGAAACCAAACTCTGAGACAAAGGTTACACAACTCCGTGTCTCATTAGTACTAGTAGTTTTCTTGATTCACTTTGTAAACACAAACCAGGAGGTGGTGTCAGAAAACCGAGTTTTCACACGGGACAAGGGACTGAGTGTTTGCTGATGGATCTGTGCATGTTTGAGTGCGTGTGTGTGTGTGTGTGTAACCAAGGCCCCGGGGAACAGTCCGCTCTGTGAAAAGGGCGTCTCTCTCACTACTAACACTCATCCACACTGCTAACTGTCATCTTTGAGGGCTACCGATACCCACCAGGGTTTTGATATATACAGTACATTGATATACATGGTGGTACATGCTTTGGACTTTAATGACAAGGGACAAAAAGCTCTCAAATATGTTCGTATATTAAATCCTGTATAGAACAAAAGCTCCTTTTCTGTCCAGATGATTAAGTGAGAACATCTGATTGGTGGCACCAGACACAATGCAGTTTAATTTTATATAATATTTATGAAATAATATTAGGATGGGATGAATAGCATAAAGTAGTCACAAGCAGTCACAAACAATGTGTAAATTGTTATTTATCTCTTTATTTTTAGGCCTCAGCACACTGACATTTATGCAGCTGCTGTTTTTGGCCTTTAGGTGTTTTTTTCTGCAGCCAGTAAACTCCCCAGCATGTTATACCATGTGTCCATGCACACATAGGCTGTTATCGGCGTCTTTTGGCAGCGGCGTTTTCTGGCTGGAAAAAAAAACATAACTAGTGAGTTTTTAGAGGAGTTCTAACTCTGATAAAAGCTTAAACACTTGCCGACCGCCCCACGCAGATTTACTGTGGCAGGGTGGCTCGGCTGCACATAATCACGTAGATCTACGTGATTATGCTCACACGGTCTCTAATCACAGCGGGAGCCAGACTGCGGGAGGAGTGGGTGCGATCGGCGCTGGCCTCCCGCAATCTTCGGGGAAACTGACAGGAGAGCCGCCTGCCTATGTAAACAAAGCAGGCGGCTCTCCTGTCAGACAGGCACAGTGAGATTGTGTGTCTCAGCTAAGCTGAAACACTGATCTCTGTGTCGTCTCTATTCAAATATATTCATCAATGATATTGACAGGATTCTCCAAGTGTATTAAGACCTCAACTGGTAGTACAGACTGATTACCAGAATGTAGTAAATAATAAGCCAATTTAGGGGATTTCACACAAAAAAGGATGCTAACTACTTTAAGAACAAGGTGATTGATGCCCATGCTGTGTGATCTGAACCCATTACCATTGGAGGTCCATTGAGCCTTTCATTACGGGATTTCTGGAGTATATGAGACCATTGGTGAATCTAGTTTGGCGTTACATACAACCAATATCTGGTAAGCAGTTTGTAGCTTCGGGTGGTGGTCACGGTCCTCAATTGGTGGAGTCTGGTCTACTTCTGGATTGCCTCTTAATTCCTTCACTCTGCAATTAATGTTTTACCTCTGGTAAGCAGTTTGTACTATCGGTGGTGTTCACTATCTTTTGAGTGGAATATAGTGCTTGAATCATCCAATAATATTGTCACGAACCGGCAGGACTGATAGTGGATCCTCTGGACCAGAGAGGCGATGGCGCGGGTTGTACTAGAGGACCGGTTCTAAGCAGTTACTGGTCTTCACCAGAGCCCGCCGCAAGGCGGGATGGATTTGCTGCGGCGGTAACTACCAGGTCGTGTCCCCTAGTAACAACTCGATCTCTATGGCAGCTGATATGGCGTGGTACACAGGGAGTAGGCAAGAGCTTAGTCGGACGTAGCAGAGGTCAGGGCAGGCGGCAGAGGTTCAAAGGCGAGTAGTCAGTAGCAGCGGGTTCGGCAACAGGCAAAGCAAACAAACTCAGTATGGAACGCTTTCTCAGAGGCACAAGGCACAAAGATCCAGCAGGAAGTTGTGGGAGGAGAAAATATTTATGGGTAGTGCACAGGTGAAACCTAATTAAGTCAGCACTGCCTCTCACAACCCTTAACCCTTAATAACCAGTTTGTACCAGGCACCAATCACCTGTGCACTGGTCCTTTAGATCTAAGAGTCCCGCTGCGTGCGCGCCCTAGAGAGCGGGGACGCACACGCCAAGACGCAGGAGCGCCGCCTGGGGACACACGCTGTGAGCGCTCCGAGGCCAGCAGGGGGCCCGGAGTGCTGAGCGTAAAAGTACCCCCCCTTTGGTCTCCCTCTCTTTTTGGTACCCAGGAACTCGCGGATGAGGCTGCGGTCCAGGATGTTCTCCTCCGGCTCCCAAGATCTCTCCTGATGGACCGCAGCCCTCCCAATCGACCAAAAAAAATCTTTTCCCCCGGATGACCTTGGTCGCTAGGCCCGGATGACCAAAAAAATATCAGAGGTACCAGCGACAGGGGTGGGAGAAAGAAGTTTAGGAGAGAAGCGGTTAAAAATAGCAAGTTTGAGAAGGGAGACATGGAAAGAGTTATGGATTCGGAGAGAGGGAGGCAGATGGAGCTGGTAGGACACCTGATTAATGCGGCTCTTGATTTTAAAGGGACCCAAGTAACAAGGGCCCAACTTGGTTGAGGGTGATACGAGGAAGAAAAGTCCAACTTGACTCCGAGCTGACCACAGAGAGCCCTCCAAAATCTGGATACGAACTGCACCCCACGGTCCGAGACGATGTGTCTGGGAAGGCCGTGAAGGCGGAAGATGTGTAGAAAAAACAGTTTGGCCAACTGAGGCGCGGACGGGAGACCAGGCAGGGACACAAAGTGAGCCATCTTCGAAAATCGGTCCACTACGACCCAGATGACCGTCATACCATGGGAGGAGGGAAGATCAGTGATAAAGTCCATGACGATGTGCGACCAAGGGGTCTGAGGAACAGGAAGAGGCAGAAGAAGACCCGCAGGTTTCTGACGAGGAATTTTGTCACGAGCTCAGATCACACAGGATTGGACGAATTCTGTGACGTCTCTCTCCAGAGAGGGCCACCAATATCTTTGGGAAATTAATTGAAGAGATTTCTTAATTCCAGGATGACCGGCAAAAAGGGAAGCGTGGCCCCACTTGAGAATTTGTAACCGCTGACGAGGAGGAACGTACGTCTTGCCGGGAGGAAGAAGACGCAGGTCCACAGGAGCAACCGAGATGAGACATTCTGGAGGGATAATGTGTTGAGGAGTGGGTATGTCGCCCACCACATCTGAAGAGCGAGAAAGGGCATCTGCCCTGATGTTCTTAGCAGCTGGGCAGAAATGAATCTGGAAATTGAAGCGGGCGAAGAAGATAGACCAACAGGCTTGGCGGGGATTTAGTCTTTGAGCTGACTGGAGGTAGGCTAGGTTCTTGTGGTCCATAAAGATGATCACAGGGTAAGGAGCACCCTCGAGAAGATGTCTCCATTCCTCCAGGGCTAATTTAATTGCCAGCAGTTCTTAGTCCCCAATAGAGTAATTCTTCTCGGTGGAGGAAAAGGTTTTAGAGAAGAAGCCACAAGTTATGGTCTTGCCTCTGGATGACTTCTGAGTTAGCACAGCTCCGGCTCCCACTGAGGATGCATCCACTTCAAGATAGAATGGCTTGGAAGAATCTGGCCGGGACAGAACAGGTGCAGAAGCAAAGGCGGAAGATATCGTTAACGAACTCCTGGAAGACTGCAGGAGCGTTACAGAGCCCAAAGGGCATCACTAAGTATTCAAAATGGCCGTCCCTGTGTTAAAATCGGTCTTCCACTCGTCTCCCTTTCGAATGCGGATCAGGTTGTAGGCCCCGCGGAGATCCAGCTTGGTGAAAATCTTGGCTCCTCTGAGACGGTCAAACAGCTCAGAGATTAGAGGCAGAGGGTAACGGTTTTTAATGGTCATTTTATTGAGTCCTCTATAGTCAATACAGGGGCGGAGAGAACCATCCTTTTTAGACACAAAGAAAAAAAACGGCTCCAGCAGGGGAAGAAGACTTCCTAATAAACCCTCTCTGTAAGTTCTCACGTACATAGTCTGAAATGGCCTGAGTCTCTGGAGGTGAGAGAGGATAAATTCTGCCCCGGGTGGAGTAGAGCCAGGTAACAGGTCAATAGGGCAATCATAAGGCCTGTGAGGAGGAAGAGTCTCAGCTTGCTTTTTACAGAAGACATCCGCAAAACGGTGGTAAGGCTTGGGGAGACCTGGTGGCGGAGGAACTAGCGGGTCCCGTTTGATAGGAGCAGGCTTGAGACACCGGTCAGAGCAGGAGGAACCCCAACGCAAAATCTCACCGGTGGACCAATTCAGGACAGGACAATGGCGTTGCAACCACGGTAGACCCAGCAGGAGTTCGGAAGAGCAAAAGGGAAGAACAAAAAATTCCAGAGTCTCTGTGTGTAACGCCCCAATGTCCATCCGCAGAGGCTGGGTATGGTATTGTACCGTAGCAGAGAGTTTCTCCCCATTGACCATAGAAATGAGGATCGGCTTGGGAAGACGGATTATAGGAATTCGGTACTTGTCGACCAAGGAGGCGTGAATGAAGTTGCCGGCTGAACCGGAGTCCAAGAAGGCTGCAGCAGAGAAGAAGGACTTGGACGAAAGGAACAACTGCACGGGTATGATGAGACGTGGAGAGGAAGAATCCACACCTAGTAATGCCTCTCCCACATTCACTAGGTGCGAGCGTTTCCCGAACGTGGGGGACGAAGAGGACAGTCCTTAAGGAAGTGCTCGGTACTAGCGCAGTACAAACACAGGTTCTGGTCTCTACGACGGCTTCGTTCTTGCGGGGTCAGGCGAGACCGGTCCATCTGCATGGCCTCCACAGTGGAAGACCCAGAGACAGGTTGAGGTGGACGCTGGAACACAGGAGCCAGACGAGGGTAGCGTTTAGGACAAGCTCTTTCCTTTTCAAGATGGAGTTCCTCTTGTCTCTCGGAGAAACGTTTATCGATCCTGGTGGCCAGCAAGATGAGGTTACTCAGGGTAGTAGGCAGATCACGTGCAGCAAGGACGTCCTTAATGTCACTATTGAGTCCCTTCTTAAAAGTGGCACAAAGAGCTTCATTGTTCCAGTTCAGCTCGGAGGCAAGGGTACGGAACTGGATGGCATAATCACCCACGGTAGAACTTCCTTGGGACAAGTTTAGCAAGGCAGTCTCTGCGGAGGAAACCCGGGCAGGTTCCTCGAAAACATTACGGAACTCCTGACAAAAATTCTGGACAGATGCGGTGGCTGGATCAGCGCGGTCCCAAAACGGTGTAGCCCAGGCCAGGGCCCTCCCAGAGAGCAGACTGAGGATGAAGGCTACCTTGGCTCGCTCAGACGGAAACTGGTCAGACAGTAGCTCGAGGTGAAGAGAGCACTGAGACAGGAACCCTCGGCACAATTTAGGATCTCCGTCGTACTTGTCCGGCAGAGACAAGCGGATTCTGGACCCGGTGGCAACTGCTGGTGTGGGAGGTGCAGCAGATGCTGACGGAGGAGCTGGCTGTTGCTGAGTTGGCAGATGGGGGAAAAGAGTTGGCGCAATCAGACAGTGTGGGTAGCTGCCGCAGTGTCACCTGTGGGCAGAAAATGGGGGGCGATCCGATGGCTGTGCACTGGGATGGCTGCAGGCTTGTAAAGGGTGAAGTAACCCTGTAAGATACCAAGAAGAGAGAGAGAGAGAGAGCCCAGCGCCGATCTGAGTGTAGCACAGCAGTACTTTAATGACACACAAATTACAATGCTACTCACAAGAGGTAGATAAAAGCAGGCATCTAAAATCAATGGGGGGAAGTCTCTGTAGTCACATCCACGGTGGAAGGTCCGGTCAGGCGGGAGCGCTGTGATGAGGGAGGGCAGCCGATGTCCTCATGTGGGAGGCGGGGGACGTGCCGATCCTCTTTGATGTTGATGCAGCGTGGGACCGCCACGCTGCATCAACATCAAAGAGGATCGGCACGTCCCCCGCCTCCCACATGAGGACATCGGCTGCCCTCCCTCATCACAGCGCTCCCGCCTGACCGGACCTTCCACCGTGGATGTGACTACAGAGACTTCCCCCCATTGATTTTAGATGCCTGCTTTTATCTACCTCTTGTGAGTAGCATTGTAATTTGTGTGTCATTAAAGTACTGCTGTGCTACACTCAGATCGGCGCTGGGCTCTCTCTCTCTCTCTCTGTTGCTGAGTTGGCAGGAGCTGCTGCAACATAGCGGCCAGCTGGGCCAACTGTTGACCTTGCTGGGCCACAATGGCAGTGAGGTCCGCTAGGCTTGGCAACGGAACATCAGCGGGATCCATGGCCGGATCTTACTGTTACGAACCGGCAGGACTGATAGTGGATCCTCTGGACCAGAGAGGCGATGGCGCGGGTTGTACTAGAGGACCGGTTCTAAGCAGTTACTGGTCTTCACCAGAGCCCGTCGCAAGGCGGGATGGATTTGCTGCAGCGGTAACTACCAGGTCGTGTCCCCTAGTAACAACTCGATCTCTCTGGCAGCTGATATGGCATGGTACACAGGGAGTAGGCAAGAGCGTAGTCGGACGTAGCAGAGGTCAGGGCAGACGGCAGAGGTTCAAAGGCGAGTAGTCGGTAGCAGCGGGTTCGGCAACAGGCAAAGCAAACAAACTCAGTAGGGAACGCTTTCTCAGAGGCACAAGGCACAAAGATCCGGCAGGAAGTTGTGGGAGGAGAAGGTATTTATGGGTAGTGCACAGGTGAAACCTAATTAAGTCAGCACTGCCTCTCACAACCCTTAACCCTTAATAACCAGTTTGGACCAGGCACCAATCACCTGTGCACTGGCCCTTTAGATCTAAGAGTCCCGGTGCGTGCGCGCCCTAGAGAGCGGGGACGCACACGCCGAGACGCAGGAGCGCCGCCTGGGGACACACACTGTGAGCGCTCCGAGGCCAGCAGGGGGCCCGGAGTGCTGAGCGTAACAAATATATTTTGGCGATCTTATATTCTCTATCTGGTAAGCAGTTTGCACACTTGATGGTAGTTACTTCGGGGAATCTGGTTTTTATTGGATATCTGCCATCCTCTGGATCCCTCACAGTTATTTTGTGATTTATTTTCACATTATACACTCTGCACACTTCATAGCTTTCCTCCTACATTTCTATGCAATATTTATCAGTATTACGCTATGGGATTCCATATTTTTTTTCCAATGTATATGGTCTGATGTCGGTTAGCCTCAACTGTACGATCCAGGACTTTTGGAACACAGTGGAGTAATTGACCCACAAGAGTGATATCTTTTGGTGGCCTTGGGTATGAAATCCCCTAAACTGGCTTATTATTTACCTCATTCTGGTAAGCAGTCTGTACTACCAGTAGAGGTCTTACTAAAACTTGGAGAATCCTGTCAATATCATTGATGAATATATTTGAATAGAGACTATATGGACTGTTACGAATATTTTTAATTACATGGTTTTGTTATACACGTGTGGTTACAGCACTGTTTCACTGCTTTAGCGCAGCTTGTTTTATTTTATTTTTTGGTGTTGTCACACTTGAAGCTGCTGCTTTATTTTCTTATTTCTAATTACGTAGTGCAGTTATTTTTCCTATACTGATCTCTGTGTGCCTGTCACAGAGCCCCCCACCCCCCCCCAAAGTTAGTAAGCACAATATTAGGCTCCCACTTAACCCCTTGATCACCTGCCATTACTAATAAAAACAACAAAAAAAATAAAAAGTCCAAAACTCTATCCCATAGATTGTAAACGCTATAACTTTTGCACAAACCAATTAATATATGCTTTTTGTGGATTTTTTTTTTTTTACCAAAAATATGTAGCAGAATACAAATCAGCAAAAACTGATAAAAAAAATAGATTTTTTATTTTTTTTTTATTATTGGGAATGTTTTATAGCAGAAAGTAAAAAGTTTGTTTTTTTTTTCAAAATTTTCGCTCTTTTTTTGTTTATAGCGCAACATATAAAAAATGCAGAGGTGATCAAATACCACCAAAAGAAAGCTCTATTTGTGGGGAAAAAAGGGACATCAATTGTATTTGGGTACAGCGTCTCACAAACGCGCAATCGTTAGTTAAAATAACGCAAAAAATGGCCTGATCATTAAGGTGGTAAAACCTTCCGGAGCTGAAGTGGTTAAAAACGCTAAACAAAAACTCAGCTATTCAGCTTTATCAGTGTTTTTGTGCCATAAGCTTGTATGGGAGTATAGTTTTGCTAAAAAAAAAGCTAAAAAAAAAGCTAAAAAAATGCAAATGCTAAAAAATGCTACTGCAAAAACTCTGCAAAACTCATTCTACAGCTGACGCTACTGGCGTTTTTATAACATCCAGCGTGCATTAGGCCTTAGTGTCGCAGACATAGTGAAATTATGTCATTGTACATCTGTGGTGTATTTGGGTGACCCTTTCCAAAAAAAAAACATACAGCTGTTTCCTGTTGTCTGACTTGCTGATGCACAGCTGTTACATATTCCTCATTCACAGCTGGGAGTAACTGGCAGTGTAAGGCCCCTTTCACAGGTGTGTACCGATCAGTTTTTCAGGCAGACCTGATTGGAAGGCCCATTTATCACTATTGACGGGTGGGTGTAAATGGACTTGTGTCCGTTTACACCCACCTACCTCTGGGTCCATTTGGGTCCGCTGAAAAAAAAGGAAGGGCACTCCATCCTCTCCGATTTAGCTAGAGCGGATTGGAGGTAGCTGGGTGTAAATAGACAGTGCAGTCTGTTTACTTCTGGCTGGCCAAACAGCAGAGTGGGCTCTGTCCGTGCCCGCTCTGCAGATACTGAGCAGACACATATGTGTCATCTGTCCACTCTGCTCCAATCAGCAGGGGATTTGTGAACTGATCCAAAGAGCTAAGGCTAAACCTGAACATGTTATATTTACTAAATGGAAAGTCATCACATTACTATAGTACGAGGCATGTTAGGGCCCCATGAACACCTGAACGATTTTCTGCTCTAAATCGATCAACAAACCGAATCCCATTCATTTAAAAGGCTCCTGTTCACATGAGCATTTTGTCACCTAAGCAAAATGCCTGTTGCTCAAAAAATTTCATGAGCTTCTTTTTGGCAGATTACAAGCGTCTTTGGCCCCATAGGCTTCAATAGAAACACCTAATTTGAGCATTTTACAAATATTTTGTCATGTGTTCTCTGATCAAATAGCAGCTTTCCACCCCTGATTTCATCTCCCTCTCCTCGCCCTTGTGCATTCTATTGGCTAAACAAAAACTCCTGAAGCTGTAAAACACTTGTAATAAGCTTATAAAACGCTTGTAATACTCTTGTAAAAATGCTCAAAAACTCTCAAATATATCGCTACGCTCAGGTGTAAAGGCAGCCTTGGATATGGGGGGGGGGGGGGTCTAATTGCTTCATTACTGGGGCAGATTAAGCCTATCAGCACAAACATTTTTTGGTAAAAAGCAGGTAAAGGGGTCATAAAGGAAAAGTAAAAGAAAGCTGAGATGACATGGGCATTAGCCCTCAAACTTGAAGTGAGCCAACATTTACAGAGGGCAGGTTTTTTTTTAATGTAGGTGATAGAATTTTGTGGGAAAAGTGCTAGGGAGGAAGTGGCAACAAGATTGTAATTCCCTTTGTATAAGATAGAGAATAAAAGCAAACATGGGATTGTTTAAAGGCTAAGTTCATCTTTGGAGAAAAATTTATGAATACACATATTTTTGCATTTAGTAGTTTTTCCCCCAGGGGCCTGCAAAGTATTGCACCCACGATTCGTGTATCAAGCGTGCAATGTCAGTCCAGCTTTGTGCCCATACATCAGTACGGGATTTCTGTTTGAAAGCTGCAGGCCTTGTGAATGGACTACGAATGCGCTAATCAGTGCACTCACAGCCCATTAGAACTACAAGTTCATCGGCCAAGGTGGCAGACAGGACTTCATTCACAGATCGTTGAGAATGAATGACATGGCTCCACACAGAGCCCCACACAGCTGTGCTGATTTTAAAATGTGACAGTGGGTGCGGGGAGAAGAACCCTTCTTTCACGAGGAGGGGGGTGGGTGAATATGTGCTGGAACATGTCACATGTTACACCATAAATACAGATCTAACATGTGATATGTTGCAAAAGGTGAACTAAGCCTTTAATATGACCTGCAAAGGTTCCTTACTCCAGATTACCTTGGTTGACAATGTCTCCAACCAGAACTGGATTTACATTGTTGCCTGTAGGGATACACAATCTAGAATTCTAAGTAGTGGGGTCACTTCTTTTACACAGAACATTCTCCTGCTTCATTGGTCCCAGCCAGGCTTAGAATGTTAGAATAATGTGTAAATAGGTTTATTTTAGAAGACTGTGTTTCCTTGATGATAATAACTGTACATTGAGCCAACATTAGCCTATGGTGCCTATAGGCACAGACATGCTGTGCCTAATGGTAAATCTGGGCCTGCCTCCAGCTCTGTCCCATACTCAACCATACAGATCCTAGCTGTAACTGTCATGCAGTACTTGTGTGCCCACTATGATGCATTACATTTTCTACAACACGGTTTCATTAAGACTGTGCAGCATAAAACTTTGCAGTCTAATATAACTCAGAGTGCTTCCATTAACAATCCCTTTGACTGACCACAGAGAGAGAGAGAGAGAGATGCTGCATTCTGAGCCACCATTTCTTTGGGTTTCCCTTTGGTGGTGAACCTCTCCCACCACTCTCCCCCCTCTTTTTTGTGTTATTGTACTTTGCTTTGATTGAATGATTTCTATATTATCATTAGTACATGGTTTCTTTTTCTTTTTCCTTTGTTTAATCTTGATTATTATTTTTTGTTTTTTGAAATACAATACAACTGTTGTCAAGTCTATTTAAGACATGTAGATTTGTGATAATTGCAGACAGATGCTTTGTGAATAATAATGGTTCATTCTGTTACACAGAGTCTGTACACCAGTAGCTCCAGAAGAAGCTTGATTTCTCAGGCGAAACATGTAGGGCATCTGGCTACATGAACCATTCCTCACGTTTAGGGCTATACCAACCACACTCTAGAGGACGTTAACGTTGTTTCTGGCATCGTCTTCGAGTTATGTAGGATGTAATGTATAGTTTCCCTACACCACCACATTTCATGTGTTATGCAATCATTTGTATACCATTTGTATTTTTTTGCCTCATTGCTAAGGTACATTTCGGAGTTTTCTATGTATTTCATGTATGTCTATTAATTATTCCCCTGTGGTAGGGATTTTTTCCCTTGTTTTTATATGTCAATCAATAAAAAAGTTTTTTACTTCATTCCTAATTGTGCCTATAAAGTTCATTTAATTCTCTCCAAATGTTCGAGCAGCAGAATGCAGGCTTGACTGACACCCGGGACATTGCTAGATCAGCATGGAGGTATGTGGGAGCAGGTGGAGAAGCCACCCAGGTCCCTCATCTCCTCCTTGCCTCCAATGATAAGAATGATAGGCTGGGAATTTTAATTTCATGACATCACTGTACACTGCACATCATGGAGCCCACCCTAAGCTCAGGTGATCTTAAATCTTCTGACTCGAAGCTGCACATGCACGGTGCATATAACAGCAATGCTTGGACATTTTTTACTGGTGCTTGCTTCCATTTATAGACATTCACAAATGGAAGAAAAAGCCTCTGATTTTTACAAACTGTCTGTAAATTTATGAGTAGTTGGCAACCTTGACCATTACTGCAGGTAAAGGAACAAAACATCACCTAAATTGAAATTGGTTTTAGTTATTTTCCTCTGAAAAGGAAAAAGCTGAACCACATAAAAAAAAATCCAACAAAAGCATCCAAGTTAGATGCTTGTCAAATGGTTTTTACAGTGCCACAGCCAGCATCGTGGTAAAATATGCAGAAGCTATCTGTTCATGAGAAGCAAACAAAGATTTTTTTTTTAAGGTAAAATGTTTTCCTTGTAGTCTACTGAAGCACACAGAAGTTCAGGGATTCTCAAACATGTTTTACTGCCACCCATTGGAGGTTGGACACTGGCAAACATAAATGGTGAAGTCAGCTTCTGAATACCCCACTCATGCTTCAGTGTTGTAAGCAAACAATACATAAAGCCAATAACACAGGGGTCAGGACTAGTCCCAAAATAGACTTTAAGAAAAAGATTACAATAATCCTATTTTCTTTATCATTCATTCAGGGACACAGAATCGGAAGGAATAAACAACTGAATTAAGGCTAGATGAAGAAAGCTCCAAACAAATATGAAAATTGCAACGACCACAGGGAGGGCCCCAAGGATCAACCTGGTGCACCAGGCCAGGACAGACTAGCAGGAAAACTACTATTTCAAAAATAAATTAAATTTGAAATGTTACAAATTCCAAATGGGAAGTTTGAACAGACATACCATGTTTAATAGAAAAAACATTAGATTACCCGCAGGGGAAAAAAGCCTAGCAACCTAAACACTGACTTCCAGAAAAGGAAGTTTGGACAGACATAGAATCGGCATAGGAAGGACCAGCCAATCAACTGTAGAAGGATTAAACTGAACGGTATTAGGCCCCAATTTAAGGGAAAGGGTGGGTGAAACATGATAAGGAAGGATGTTATGCTGGGTACACACATTTAGTTAGCTAAAGAGATCGCTGTACTAACTAAGGCAATATGATAGTGCAGCAATCTCTCATGCTGTGCCCTTGTGCTCTGACAGGGGGACTTCTCTTCTGCCAGAGCACACTAATCATCGCTTGTAGCCATTGGCTGCGAGCACTGATCGTATGCTGGTTTTCCTGCATTTTCTTTTGACAAAAGCCAGTCCTTAGACCGGCTTCTTTCTAAAAGACAGCTGTATACATGGTCCAAATTTTGGACTGTGTGTACCCATCTTTACCTGATTAGACAACAAATCTTGTAAAGAGATAGGCATGAATGTGAGGCATAAATGTAAATAGTATGGAGATAAATATACGAGTATATTACCTGCGCCAATGGGGGATCTAAATAAATATAAGGGCCTAGTCTATGGTGAGCAAGTGAATAAATATAAATAAAATTGGTGAAATTGTTGCAATCTAATTGATGTTCAATTAATTTAAATATATAAATAAATAAATAAATAAGTAGCAGCTGCTATAGAAAGTGCCAGTGCAAATGTGAAGAGTAGTAATCAAACTAGATCGATTACCTATAGCGCTTACTATAACACAATTTATAGTGATAAATGTACATATAGAAAATAAAAAATAAAAATATATATATGTAATACTGTGTGATACTAAAATCATAAATCTACACGCAAAAGTATTATCAAGCCAAGTCCATGGGTTGAAATCTTCCAAAAATTCAATTAATAAATGATTAAATAGTCCAGTGAATGGTATAAAAATTAAATAGATAAATAGATAAAGTGCCAGTGCTCCTTTTCTTCTTCCCAAAAAAGTGGCCCTTCACCGTGGAGAATAAGTGAAATTCAGACTCGTTTGGAGGTGGAACGCAGGTCGTGACGTCATACGGCGCTTGGTGGAACGCAAGTCGGAAGTACCGCTCTCCACTCGAAGCCCTCGTTTATGACGGCGTTTCTGCATGTGTATGGACTGTTATCTCATGTTTTATCACGCTGGTTTGGACTTTTTTACCACGCTTTGATGCTTTTGTGATTTGAATCCACTTTTACACTTTTAAACCCTTTTGGGACTGCATGTATTTGAAGTGACCGGGGGTGTGCAATAAATCCAATATTTACATACAGTACTGCACTATCCGGGTTTTATTCCCTTTTGACCCCGTGGCTGGAGCTGACCCTAACAGGAGGACCATCTATCCGCTGAGCGGTGCTGGGACCATACCCCCTCGGAGAGAGCTGGCAGCAGAAGTGGTACTGCAGAAGGGACATCTGGGTCCGCAAGGAGGGACGTTCCTGTATCTGGAGATTTTCTCCAAAGCAAGGCTGGTCTTAATGCCGTAAGGCATATAGGACCCACGTTTTCTGGTGAGTCTGAATTTCACTTATTCTCCACGGTGAAGGGCCACTTTTTTGGGAAGAAGAAAAGGAGCACTGGCACTTTATCTATTTATCTATTTAATTTTTATACCATTCACTGGACTATTTGATCATTTATTAATTGAATTTTTGGAAGATTTCAACCCATGGACTTGGCTTGATAATAATTTTGGGTGTAGATTTATGATTTTAGTATCACACAGTATTACATATATATATTTTTATTTTTTATTTTCTATATGTACATTTATCACTATTAATTGTGTTATAGCAAGGGCTATAGGTAATCGATCTAGTTTGATTACTACTCTTCATAAATGTAAATAGAACAGGTTGAAAAGACCCTAAGCTAAAAAAATGAAGGGTACTAACCCTGAATCCTCCTGATCCTGGAGGAGAGTGTAGGATGATGCACAACAGCTGCATAAAAGGGTTGGCATTGATGAGGATATCCCAGACCATGAACTGGCGTATAAGAACATCAGTACCAGAAGGATGGTTTGGATTCTTACAACCAACACCCATGGGTGTTTCTGTTGTGTGATAGCCACATTGTAACCCTGCCTACCCACTTACTAACTATATGACTCTAAGAATCATCCAACTTACCCCAGTTAAGAACAGAATTCTATACTAAGGAGCAAGGTGAAGGAATCCTAGTACTAAGAACCTTCACCTGATCTGATCGAGAATAGGAGAGAGGAAGTCTTCTAAGAACACTTCCTCAGAAGTCCATAGCTCAGCCACAAAAAGATGACCTCATCCCTGATGATCAGGTCCCACAAAGGCCTCTGGAGTCACATTATCCACCTTCTGGGGAATCTGCAGCAGGGTACAAGCTTATTCTGTCTGCTGCCTGTCCAGGGGAGTGCAGGACCCTCCAGGACCCTAAACAATAATTGTATTGTTGAAAAATAGAATTGCCCACTAGAGTGACAGTAAAATATATGAGAAACAGCTAACAAACAAGAACATGTCTGCAGAAACAGAATCAGTATCCTATTGATACAACCAGAAAGATGTCTGCAGAGACACAACCAATATTGTACTGGTACAACCAGAAATGTCCACAGAGCAGAGACAAAATCAGTGCGGCACTCACAAGACCAGAAATAGAATAAGTGCTATACGGCTGCAAAAATAAAAATATCTGCAAAAACACTACATTACTACACAGACACAATCAGAGAGATACTGTACCTAACATGCCTGACAAAGGGGTCCTGCGTGGCTCCGTGGCCTTGAAATGTTGCACTGTTTCTGATATGATCCTTTTTGCAATAAAGCTTTTGGACTGCTTTTGCAAGATCCATGCTGGCGAATATGTATGTACCTGTGATAGTTCCAGTGTCCAGCTGGTGATCGCTTCAGCACCCAATATAGGTGTGCAATGGGAATATGAACTTTACATACAATCAGAGAGATGTCTGCAAAGATACAATCAATACTGCACTTACACAACCAGAAACATGCCCATAGAGTATGAATCAGTAATCATACGAATGCAACCAGAAACATGTCTACAAAGGCACAATAGTTCTGTTCTGACATAAGCAGAAAAAAAATAAGAATAAAAACTCCATTGAGTAAACCTATAACAATTATGGGCTTTCAAACCTTGGCACTCCAGGGACTCTCACTCCTCATTGGCTGAGACAGCAGTGGGCGCCATTGGCTCCTGCTACTGTCAATCCCAGTCAGTGAGCCAATGAGGAGAGAGAGGGGGTGGGGCTGAGCCATGGCTCTGTGTGTGAATGGACACGCAGAGCAGCAGCTCGGGGGTAAACTTGCTCAGGTACCCCCATAGCAAGTTGCTTGCTCTGGGGGCACTTAGTAGGAGGAAGGGGCCAGGACTGCTGATGGGGGACCCGAGAAGAGGAGGATCGGGGCTGCTCTGTGAAAAAACACTGTACAGAGCTGTTAAGTATGATTTGTTGTTTTTTTTTTTTTTTTTTTAAAGCCAAGCCTTTATTATCACTTTAAAACAAAAAACAAGGAAAAGAGAGCCAGTATTTGCGCCTCCCCCTTTCTCACTTCATGGGCTAATGGGTGCAGACATGTACAACTGACAGTTTTCAATAAAAAGCAATGTCTGTTGCCACATTGTCATGAATACAATATAAAGCATGCTGTGTTTTTGAAAACATGGCAGTAGAAAGCACTGTCTTTTTTACTCAGAACATTTCCATGCTTTACTGGTACAAACAAGCTTAAATATGATGGCTGTGGTCTGTTTTATGTAACAAAAAGGGTACATTGTGCAGCAGTATGTGATGTACCTGATATGTACCATAATGTGTAATGATCCCAGATCATGTAACATGCAGCATGGGGCACAGAACGCAGTGGTCCAGAGTATGTAATATGCAACATGGAATATAAAGTCTTTAAACTTCAGAGATAAGTATAGTAGGCCCCCTTACATTGGTGTCATTGATAAGGTGCCCCAATATACTGATGTCAGTGACCCATTACTCTGGTATCGGTGGAGAAGTCCCTGCCCCCTTACATTAACAGCACCAATAATAGGGGACACATCACTGACCACCAACGTGAGAAGGGACTGAACAAGTACCCAGGTAAGGGAATAAACATGGGAGAATATGCAAATCCCTTTATTTGTAGCTCATTCAGGCTGAAGCTTCTCCCCGGTTGTGGCGTTGCTTCCTGAACACACCCAGAGTGTGTAAACACCTGAGGAGACCCAGAGTGGGGGAAAACCTGTACAGACCCAGAGTGTTGGAACACTTGTACACACCCAGAGTGGGGGAACACCTGTACAGACCTAGAGTGGGGAACACTTGCACACACTCAGAGTGGAGGAATACCTATACAGACCCAGAGTGGGTGAACACTTGTACACACCCAGAGTGGGGGAACACCTGTACACACTAAGAGTGGGTAACACCTGTACACATCAAGAGTGGGTAATACTTGTACACACCCAGGGTGGGGGAACACCTGTACAGACCCAGAGTGGGGGAACACCTGTACAGACCCAGAGTGGGGGAACACCTGTACAGACCCAGAGTGGGGGAACACCTGTACAGACCCAGAGTGCGTGAACAAATGTACACACCAAGAGTGGGTAACACCTGTACAGACCCAGAGTGGGGGAACACCTATAGAGACCCAGAATGGATGAACATCTATAGACCCAAAGTGGGTAACACCTGCAAATATTTAGAATGGATTTACGCCTGTACAGACCCAGAGTGGGTAACACCTGCAGAGAAATATTTACAAAGGTAATATCCATACTTTGAGACAAAAATCCGAACTAAGAAACAATGTTACACATTGTTAATATTCAGTAGGCAGCAAAAAGTTAATTTGATCTCAAACCCAAAAAGCAATAAAAAATAGGCATGCAACGCTAAATCTAGAGCAGGGGTCTTCAAACTATGGCCCTCCAGTTTTTCAGGAACTACAGTTCCCATCATGCCTAGTCATGTCCATGAATATCAGAGTTTTACAATGCCTCATGGGATGAGTTGTTCCGCAACAGCTGGAGGGCCATAGTTTGAGGATCCCTGATCTAGAGATTAGTCTGAAATGTCCATACAACATCCAAAAACAAATATATAGTAGTGCTTTAGGCATTGAAGTAGTGATAAATGCAGCAGGAGAGCATGACACCAGCTTCGTTGTAGAGAAACTAGCACTCAACACCAACGTGATCAAGCCAAGCAGCTTACCAGATATTGTGGACCCTCAAATTATAGAGCGGTCACGAGAAGCTTAATGATGGTATATCCAGGTCTCCTGGTCATTCCAATTAAGGGGTAGACAATAACTAATTAGATCTGGTAACCAAGAACTTCATGAATCACTCACACAAACTGGACACAAACACCAGAAGGCATATATCAGAATCATCCCCATGAAAGTATAAATAAAAGGACCTCCATAGTGTAATACGTTCAATTAAAAAATTACATTTATTAAGGTAATCAGCTCACATGTGAAGAGAATATAAAACGCTAGTTTCAAACCGATAAAATGGCCGCAGCGTGCATCGTGCTGACGTCATGCGTCACAGGTGCTGCCTTATTGGTTTCGTCATAGTTGATATCATCAGAGGTGTGGCGGTAGGATGGCAGCACATAAATACTGGAAATTTCTGGAAGCGAGCTTGCATTCCAAGACCTAGAAGGGGATGAAGCGCCAGCATTAACCAGTGCACTCAACCACCGGGGTGCAAATAAATAAATGCAAAAAAGGAACAAATCAACAAAATATATACACACGTAATAGGAATTAAAACCTACAGTAAACCCCAAAAATTCTGGCAACCAGGGGGAAAAATAACTTCTCCAGTCATCACAAACTGATAACCCCACACAGGGCTGTTTGCAATTGATCAGATGCAGCATACTCCAATAAACAAATATCAAGTAAAAACTAGAAAATCACATTCTAATTCATAAATAACAAACCTAACACATATTAGATGCCAAAAATGTATAGAGGTCATAAATCTATATATACAGTAAATCCATATACATAAAGGAGGGAAGCAAATGGAAAGGTGCAAAAGAATATACTACCAAAAAATGTTTATTCGACAAAAAATTAATAAAAAGGGACAGTGGTAGCTAACAATTTATAAAGCAAGTAATGTCCCATTTAATGTTAAAATGGGAGAACATTTTAAGGTCATATATCCAGCGGGTCTCTAATGTATATAAAAAAAAAAAAAGATATAACTCCCTCTCCAATTCAGAATCAGGGCCATAGATAATGGGGGGGGTTTAGGGTGTTCAAACCCCCCCCCCAGATCATCCTTCCAAAACTGAAAAGCGTCTCTGCCCTGCTGCCCCTCACGCTCCAGCGCCGCTACAACAGGCAGCACAGGAGTCGGTATGGTGAGCGGAGTGGATGCAGCAGGTCGGGACCGATGTAAAATGAAAAGCGTCTCTGCCCTGCTGCCTCTCACGGCACCAGCGCCACTACAACAGGCAGCACAGCAGTCAGTATGGCGAGTGGAGTGGATGCAGCAGGTCGGGACTGATGTAAGGCACACTGGCACAGGCACTCACGTCACGGCCAGGCTGTGCTGGGTTCCCGGCTGACAGATCATAGGCACAGTAAGAGCAGGCGGCGCCTGTAGTCCTGCCCACCGTGACCGACTGCCTCTACACTTTGTAATTCCCAGTCTTCAGAGGAGCATGGAGCGGAGAACACGCAAGGTAGCAGTGCTGCTGCTGAGCAACTGAGCCCCCCTCTTTCCCTTTCAGCTTACTGCCTGAGGGGTAAGTGAGACTGTGGCAACTGGCAAAGTTTTTCACTAAACACTGGGATAGTGGGTTATCATTTTCCACTGATAGTTTGGTACTGACAGTCCAGCCTGGCTCTGTCAGCCATGTTGTGGTGCTGACTGCAGAGCTAGAGGGCTCAGGGTTTACTAGGTACAACATGGCTGCCAGAGCCAGGCTGGACTGTTTGCTAGATTCAGTGCCCTAGACCTTTTTTGATTGTGTTATAAAGGCATTAATAAGCTTCCGTTCATACTAGGATGTGATACAGAAAACCTGCAACGTGTGTCCTGCACAAGGCTGCCTTTAACGCAGGGCAAAAGGGATAGCTGCCCTGGACTCAGCCCCAGTCCTTGTTGTGGGGCGCAAAGCAGCTGCCCTTTGAGCCTGCACTGCCTGTAAAAAAGATGACAGCCAAATGCTAATGTGGCATGGTTGGACTTGAGCTGTCTGGCGGCAGGGCAGGCCTGGGAGGATGCGTGCCTGGCTCTCTCTAACCACATCTAAAATCTCCCGGCTTGGTGCTCCATCATCTCTCCCAAGTCCCAACCAACCACTGCCTGACATGTCCCACTTATTCGCCTAACAAATGATCACTCCGCCCCCTAACAACCAGAGCTGTGATCAATGGAAAGGAGAGGGAGGGGCCGCTCCTCCTTCTTCTGTACAGCCCATGCTCAAAGTCTGGGACCTGTCCTCATTGTCCGTGTCACACAGTAAGTAAATGATGTGTGGTGTGGGGGCACTGACAGCACCTTTTATGGTGATCAGGAAGGATCATTGTGAGTGTTCAGCAGACCATGTCCAGGGATAGGACATCAGACAGTACATGGAGCAGTGCAGTCTCTGACCATCTCCTGTACTATGTCTGCAGTCTCTGACCATCTCCTGCAGTACGTCTGTAGTCTCTGACCCTCTCTTCCAGTATGTCTACAGTCTCTGACCATCTCCTGTAGTACGCCTGCAGTCTCTGACCATCTCCTGTAGTACATCTGCAGTCTCTGACCATCTATTGTACTCTGTCTGCAGTCTCTGACCATCTCCTGTACTATGTCTGCAGTCTCTGGCCATCTCCTGTAGTATGTCTGCAGTCTCTGACTATCTCCTGCAGTACGTCTGCAGTCTCAGACCATCTCCTGCAGTACGTCTGCAGTCTCTGACCCTCTCTTCCAGTATGTCTACAGTCTCTGACCATCTCCTGTAGTACGCCTGCAGTCTCTGACCATCTCCTGTAGTACATCTGCAGTCTCTGACCATCTATTGTACTCTGTCTGCATTCTCTGACCATCTCCTGTACTATGTCTGCAGTCTCTGGCCATCTCCTGTAGTATGTCTGCAGTCTCTGACCATCTCCTGTAGTACGCCTGCACTGCAGTCTCTGACCATCTCCTGTTGTAGTACGTCTGCAGTCTCTGACCATCTCCTGTAGTACATCTGCAGTCTCTGACCATCTCCTGTACTATGTCTGCAGTCTCTGTCCATCTCCTATAGTATGCCTGCAGTCTCTGACCATCTCCTGTACTTTGTCTGCAGTCTCTGAACATCTCCTGTACTATGTCTGCAGTCTCTGACCATCTCCTGTAGTATGTCTTCATTCTCTGACTATCTCCTGCAGTATGTCTTCACTCTCTGACCATCTCCTGTATTATGTCTGCATTCTATGACCATCTCCTGTAGTATGTCTGCAGTCTCTGACCATCTCCTGTAGTATGTCTGCAGTCTCTGACTATCTCCTGTAGTATGTGTGCAGTCTCTGACCATCTCCTGTAGTATGTCTTAATTCTCTGACCATCTCCTGTAGTACATCTGCAGTCTCTGACCATCTCCTGTACTATGTCTGCAGTCTCTGTCCATCTCCTATAGTATGCCTGCAGTCTCTGACCATCTCCTGTACTTTGTCTGCAGTCTCTGAACATCTCCTGTACTATGTCTGCAGTCTCTGACCATCTCCTGTAGTATGTCTTCATTCTCTGACTATCTCCTGCAGTATGTCTTCATTCTCTGACCATCTCCTGTAGTATGTCTGCATTCTCTGACCATCTCCTGTAGTATGTCTGCAGTCTCTGACCATCTCCTGTAGTATGTCTGCAGTCTCTGACCATCTCCTGTAGTATGTGTGCAGTCTCTGACCATCTCCTGTAGTATGTCTTAATTCTCTGACCATCTCCTGTAGTATATCTGCAGTCTTTGATCATCTCCTGTAGTATGTCTGGCACTAAATCAGTGTTTTTCAACCTTTTTTTCAGTCAAGGCACCCTTTAAAAATTACGGACAGTCTTGAGGCACCCCATTCTGAAATGTAAAAACTATTCGAATTGTTTTACATAATGCAGCAACATCCACACACAAAAAAACACCTAACATTAGAGGTATTTTATTCTTCCAAAGAAAATACACTTTTGCAAACTGGTACTGACTAGTATTCCAGTGTTTCTCTTCTCCCTCAGTTTTTCTCCATCATTCAGCTAATGTGACCCCAATGCTGATGGAGAGGGGCAAGGGAGGGGCAAGGGAGGGCCAAACAAGGATGCTATGCAGGCAACTGACATCCTCCTTATCAACTGATGATGCCATTGGTCGTTAGGACGCCAGCAGCTAGAAGGTTGCAAGGTTGCACAATGAAAACCTGTGGCCTTGTGTAACTAAAAGGAAAGCTTTATCCATACGCCGTCTTCCCCCATTTCACCACTTGGTACCTGGCTGATGCTAAACCCCCCCCCCAGGACAGAAAATGATCTACGGCCCTGTTCAGGACATATTTATCGCTAGCAAAGAACAAAGTACCCTCATGTTTTTTATTATGGTTGCGTGCATAGTGTTTTGATACACTATGTCCAAGAAACCCACGCCTAGGAACATGTTAGCTACATGTTCCTCGATTCTAACCTACATAGATCTAATTGTGTTGCCCACATATTGAGGGCCGCATAGACATTGAATTAAATAAACAATATTATCTTAAATACAAATTTTTGTAGTATATTCTTTTGCACCATTCCATTTGCTTCCCTCTGTGATGTATATTGATTTATATATTGATGTTCTTTGGTTTTGTTTGACACAGTGGGTGAACACCTGTACAGACCCAGGGTGGGTAACAAGCAACAACAAGGAAAAAATTCCCAGCTAACCTATACAGACCCAGAGTGAGTGAACATCTGTACTGTCCAAGAGTGGGTCAACTGTAAGTGCACAGTATTCTGTTCCACCAACAGAAATGTACAGGCTGAGCATGAATAGCAACAATGAAGACCCGGCCTTATTGCACTGTCTGGCAGGGCAATAAGCTGGAATCTTATTATACACAGGAACGTATTAGTGAGAATCAGCAATATGATATGTTGGATGGCTGTGGGCCATGCACAGCTACCCTGATCCAAGGCCTTTGCTGGCTATGCAAAGAGCTTGCCTTGCCTGTAGGGTCATTAGCAATACCAGTCCTTAAAAATGTAAAGCCAAACTCTGGGCAAAAAAAGATTTCCCATGCAGTAGTGCTGTGCCCGCACTGCATGGGCCAACTGCTACTTTGGTCTAGGGGTAAAGAGAAAGTTTTTACTCACCCAATCCTTCCTTCCAGTTGAAAACGGTACTCCCCCACAGTCCAGCGGTGGACTGTTCCTGGACAGTGGTACTAGGAACACATATCCCCCTTCTCCTCTCCCCTAGACAAAGACAAGCAGTTAACCCGTGCAGTGCTGGCACAGCCCCATTGCTTGGGAAAACGTTTTATTTTTTTTCCCCAGAGATGGGCTTTAAATCTTCAAACTGGACTTTAAAAGATTTTATTACACTCCACTGGGAAGATGAAGCCAGGAACAAAAGCGGAGTCAATGTCACATAATGACGGCCTCCTGTACATTTACTGCGGCACTCTGCCACTTACAGTACTACGTCGCTCGCCCACTCGCAATCTCCCGCAGGAGAGGGAGAAAGACAGACGGCTGATGAAAACACAGCCGTCTGTCATTCTCACTACAGTAATCACAGAGGCTATGCGATCCTGCTATGTAGGATCGTATGTCTCTGTGATAACATCACAAGCCACCCCCCCCCCAGTTAGAATCAGGCCCCTAGGGACATACTTAACCCCTTGATCACCAGTAAAGTTAACCCCTTCCCTGCCAGTGTCATTTTTACAGTAACAGTGCATATTTATAGCACTGATTACTGTAGAGATGTCACTGGTACTCCAAAAATGTCAGTCAGGGGTCCGATCTGTCCGCCGCAATGTCGCAGTCCCGCAAAAAAACAATAAGCCATTACTAGTTTAAAAAAAACAATAAAAATGACATAAATCTTTCCCATAGTTAGTAAACGCAATAACTTTTCCGCAAACCAATCAAAATACGCTTATTGCGATTTTTTTTTTACCAAAAATATGTAGCAGAAAGCAAATTGGCCTAAAATGTTAAAAAATTTTGATTTTTACATTTTTTTTTTTTGAGAATTTCATATTAAAAAATGTGAAAAATATTGTTATTTTTTTTTAAATTATCGCTCTTTTTTTTTTATAGCGCAAAAAATAAAAATCGCACAGGTGATCAAATGCCACCAAAAGAAAGCTCTGTTTGTGGGATAAAAAGGACATCAATTTCATTTGGGTACAGCGTCGCACGGCCGCGCAATTGTCCGTTAAAGTTACGCAATGCCGAATGGTCGAATTTTGCCAAATCGCAAAATAGGGCCTGGTCTTTGAGCAGCCAAATCCTCTGGGGCTTAAGTGGTTAAAATCAGTAAGGCCCCATCCATTTTTGTCTGGGAAGATAAAACATGGAATAGAACTAGTATTAAGGGCTACCCCTTTTTCCTTTTATTCTCTCAAGGCACAGGTGAAGGTGCTTGCAATGTAGAAAGAAAGCGGCACTTCCAGCAGTAGGAAAAACTTGATTTTATTGCAGAATTAAAGGTCCAACATCCAACATCGAACACACAGGACAAACTGGATCAAGGTGAAGGTGCTGACAAAAAGTAGTGTGCACAAACCCTTTATTGTTTATTAGAATTTCAGTATACTACTGTGACTCAAAGGCTATATATTTCTAGCTGTAGCACAACCCATACTGTGCAGTAAACATTGCTTTTCATGATCACAATTTAAACACAGGATAAAACAAATATGAGTTTATGTTTACCAGGCGGCACCTTGTTATCATGTACAGTGTACAATTAATACGGTGTCTTGATAAGAAAAAATCAAATGTGTATTCCAATATCCTGTATATGGAACCACCGTAGAAAACAAACTATCTTGATTTTAAAACATAACAGAGGATGCTGAATGGCATTCTATTTTTATAGGAACAAAATACGATTAACTGCAAGCTGTTTGGTCCTGCAAAAACTAAAATACAGAACAGGTAGTGCATGACCTCTGCTGGTGGATCTATGCATTGCCTTGAAAGTACCATAAATTATATCTCAACTCTAACTATTTTTGCCATTTTGCCATGCCAAGCATGGCAAAAACCTACCACAGTATACACGGAAGATAAAAATCAAAGGAGTGCTATACAAGTACTGGAAACAAGCCAAGATATGCACATCATGAATGGCCTACTATGACTATCCATAGGACATTACTATGACAACAGTGGAAGAAAAAAGACAAAGAAGAATCATAATCTCATTCAAATCTAGCACTTTACGTGACAAAACCCTGCACTGCATAATGTTTACTTTATCATAAAAAAAACACCTTCCTAGTACAGGAAATTAAAATTTTAATCACTGTGGGAGAAGCTTAAAACAGTAACTGAGCCAAAAAGAAAAAAGCAAAGAAACAAAATGACATTGTTACAGAATCCGGAAAGATTTTGTTATAAATAAACAGATTAAAATATAAAATAAACAGGACCAGTAAACAATTTCACATAGTGCAGAAAAGCTAACATTCTAACTTCTGTTTTTAATAAACCTTTATTCACAAAGTTAAACAAGATCAATATATATATATATATATATATATATATATATATATATATATATATATATATATATATATATATATACAGTATCTCACAAAAGTGAGTACACCCCTCACATTTTTATAAATATTTTATTATATCTTTTCAAATGACACTATGCTACAATGTAAAGTAGTGAGTGTACAGCTTGTTTAACAGTGTAAATTTGCTGTCCCCTCAAAAAAATCCAATACACAGCCATTAAAGAGGAAGTAAACCCTCCTCTACAACTTGCACCTATAGGTAAGCATTTAATAAGGCTTACCTATTGGTACTGTAAATATCTCCTAAACATGTACCGTTTAGGAGATATTTACCTTACATGCAGCCAGTGACGTCACTGGCGCATGCGCTCTGAAGGGACGGCCGCTCGTGCCGTTCCTTCAGAGTCCCGTGCCGTGACTGTCGGCTCTCGCGCGCGTGTGCGGGAGTGACGTCACCGCGGCTCCGGCCAATCAGATGGATGCATACTAGCTCATTATGTCTTTCTCTTGCAGGGTGTAAAAAAAAAAAAAAAAATACGAGTTTACAACCTCTTTAATGTCTAAACCGCTGGGGAACAAAAGTGAGTACACCCCTAAGTGAAAATGTCCAAATTAAGCACAAAATGTCAATATTTTGTGTGGCCACCATTATTTTCCAGCACTGCCTTAACCCTCTTGGGCATGGAGTTCACCAGAGCTTCACAGGTTGCCACTGGAGTCCTCTTTCACTCCTCCATGAGGACATCACAGAGCTGGTGGATGTTAGAGACCTTGGAATCCTCCACCTTCCCTTTGAGAATGCCCCACAGATGCTCAATAGGGTTTAGGTCTGGAGATATGCTTGGCCAGTCCATCATCTTTACCCTCAGCTTCTTTAGCAAGGCAGTGGTTGTCTTGGAGTTGTGTTTGGGGTCGTTATCATGTAGGAATACTGCCCTGCCCTGAGGCCCAGTCTCTGAACAGAGGGAATCATGCTCTGCTTCAGAATATCAGAGTACATGTTGGCACTCATGACTCCCTTTAATGAATTGTAGCTCCCCAGTGTGGGCAGCACTCATGCAGCCCCAGACCATGACGCTCCCACCACCATGCTTGACTGTAGGCAAGACACACTTGACTTTGTACTCCTCACCTGGTTGCCGCCAAACACGATTGACACCATCTGAACCAAATAAGTTTATTTTGGTCTCATCAGACAACAGAACATGGTTCCAGTAATCCATATCCTTAGTCTGGTTGTCTTCAGCAAACTGTTTGCAGGCTTTCTTGTGCATCTTCTTTAGAAGAGGCTTCCTTCTGGGACAACAGCCATGTAGACCAAGTTGATGCAGCGTGCGACATATGGTCTGAGCACTGACAGGCTAACCCCCCCACCTCTTCAACCTCTGCAGCCAAATCTGACCCTCAAGGCCATTTCATGTGGCCCTCGCACCTTTCCTAGAGCTGCAGTAGAGCTCCAGCCCTCCTTTGCACCTCGTCATGACCCTGCACTTACTGCTTCCCAGCTGTGCCCCTAGCTTCTTCCCAGCAGCAACACAAGGTAAGGGTGCACTTTAAAGTAAGGGAGGGTGGGGGGGACTCTTGACATCTGTTGTAAGGGGGTTGGGATACTCTGGACATCTAGTATTACAGATACAACCGGCCCTTTGAGGGCAATCATAATGTTGATTCCGCCCCTTAACGAAGTTGAGTTTGACACCCCTGGTCTAGGGGATAAAAGCGCTATTACTTACTCGATCCTTTATTGTCCGAGCAGACATCACTTCCCCTTGCTCTGGCAGTGGACTATTGCGTCCTCACATCCAGTGTAAGGTTATGGTTTCTGCTGGGCTGTTGGAGCACAAGGGGGAGAACAAGCTGTGGGGATTAATCTAGCAGCACAGAGGAGCCTGCAGGAGCAGAATCAGGTTAGAGAAAGTACTTTACCAAGTCCCTTAGACATAAATGAACAGGCAACCCTTGCAGTGAAGGCACAGCTCCAAAGCATAGGACGATTTTTAGGTTTCTTAGAATACAGCTGTAGGAAAACTATGTTTTCTCAAAAAGAAAATGAAAATACACTGTGAAGGCCCTATAAACATTTCTGGCTGCTTTATGCATGAAAGAAAGTGCAAAGCAGACAATGATAATTTTAAAGAATTGGTTGCAAGATCAGTTTGTGCTATGATTATAAAGTGCAGGGCAAAGGGCTGTAAAGCAGAGTTGTTACTCCAAAATGTTCTCTGTGGAAATCCAGGATCTGACATTAACAGTGGAAAAAAAGAGGAAATGATGAAGGTGGCATCTATCCAACAAACTGAAGCAGTAATGTCTTCATTCTACTCTCTGGGGGCATTAAGAAGCATTGCCTCTCCACCCAAGGAAGCTGCAGTAGCCAGACCAGCTGGGCAAGAGATAAAAGAAAATCTGAGAGACTCTCCAGTTTTTATAAGCATTTTAATTCAGGCCTTATTTAAAAATGTCCAGAAAAAAAGAAATTTCAATGGCACTTGCTTCAGTGAAAAGCCATTCAATTACAGCTTCTTGATCAGCTGTAATTAATTGTAATAACAAGGGACATTTGGCCTATGTGTGCTCACCCAGTACATAGCTAAAAGATCCAGTTTGAGCATTAACATGGATTGGTGAGTGATGGCCTGACAATAAGGTGTCAGGTACATCATTAGTAAATAGACTTTATATTAAACACATGATCACCAGTGAGCGTCATAACATTGGGACCTCAGAGCCTTCAACTCTACAAAGAGCATGATGATATACATACCCACTAACAACCTCTTTCTTTCAGGGGTAATTATACTTTTTAAAGGGATAATTAGACTACTTGTTGTAGTGCAAATTCTTCTAGCAGGGTGCTTTCTTCCTCAAATTAATTCCTACCAAACATATTTTTATGATTATCATTATGTCTTTCAAAAATGTAAAAAGTAGGGAAGTCAGACTCAAGGAGTGTGATTCTGGGAAACTACTAATTTTTTATGCAACCCAAGGCAGACTGTTCACTAGTTCAAAGATATCTATCTACCTGTGTTTGATCAGTTTTTTATATTATACTATTATACATTCACATTAATGATAAATGAAGATGAAAAATCCCAGCATGGCAATGGAAATTCTGCCAAAAAAACCCTCTGAAAATTCTGGGTGATATCATCAGAGCAGAACTGTAGTTTACTTGTCCATTTTCTAAAGGATCCTGCATGACAAAAGAATGCCTCTTGACCTATAGTCCTCTTTCATAGTCGTGTCTAATTCCATCCATTGTCACTTTGTGATCTCTATTTCCATACCAACTTTATTCCTCTCTATGATAGTTTTCACTTTATTCAATGCCCATTCTCATCTCTGTTAATTTCCTCTGATTCCACCAATACCAGCTTTCCTTTACTTCTCGCTATGCCAGCTCTTCTCTTTGGTCATTGTCCTTGTCTTTTATTCCAGTGGAGATGTAGGAAGGTGTAGGTTGCAGTGTTTCCAACCTGAAGGTAGCACTGTGCCATTTCTTCAAACTGGCAGGAGCCAATTGAGGAATATTTGCCTCCTGCTATGGGCTCAAAGCAGTCATTTTGGGGAGGATCTAAATCCTTTTTTTCAGACCAGTCTTGCAAGAGTTGGGTAGCCATCTTGACTAAGGATTCTAAAATGAATCTGATTCTGCATCATCCGTTGTCCTGCAGTGTGGGAGTAAGATAAGGACAGAGCCCCTGCTGTTAGTGTTCCATAACACTGGAAGTCTGCCTTTTTTATGATCATTATTTTATATACCTGAAGAACTGTCAGGTTCAGCCAAGGTACCCTTTAAAATTATGGACAGCCTCCAGGCACTCTATTCTAAAATGTAAAAAGCTATTCTAATAGTTTTACATAATGCATCAACATCCACACACGTAGGACACACAAAGTTAGAGGCGATTTATTCTTCCAAATCAAATACACGTTTGCACACTAGTACTGACTAGTATTCCAGTGTTTCTCATTTCCCTCAATTTCTCTCCATCACTCAGCTAATGTGACCCCAGCCTTGACGGAAAGGAGCAGGGGAAAATCAAACAAGTATGTTGTGCAGATGACCTTGATTGTTAGGATGCCGGCGGCTAGAAGGTCATAATGGTGCACAAACAAAACCTATGGCTTTGCACAACTGAAAGGCAGGCTCAATCCAGCTGCTAGCTTGTATACAATTTTTGGGCAATTTTTAGGGAATTTTTCCAAGGCATACCTGAAGAAACCTCAAGGCACCTGGTGCCTGGCTACCCTGGTTGAAAAAGGCTGCTTTACAACATACATAGCTCCATTGCTATAACTGCTTTCTTTCTGCATATTCAATTTCATCATATAGCTAGTGTTCAAGTAACTCCTTTGGCAATTCCTCACAATCTTCAGGTACACTGATTAGCCCCCCCCCCCCCACACACACACACACATACACACACACACACACGTTCCTTCCCTCTGTGATAATTCTCCTGCTCTTTATCCTCACCCTGTCTCCTTTGATGTCATTCTCCTCCGCTTCCATTCATGCCAGCTTTTCCTCATTCTCATCTACCTCCATTCTCATCCACTTGCATCCTGGACTTATTAATTATGTAACAAACACGTACAAAAAACAAATATTACACAAAATGACTGCTCTACAGAAAACATACACACTCAACATTACTCCACACATGAATGGCCACACATCTGTTAGTGCAATTTAAGGCAGTATTTATTTTCTTCATATATTTCTCTACATGCAACTGCCCAAATGTGTGTCCAATATTTTGTAGCTTAGATTTACATTTGAAGATCCAGAGATTCTCCCTTTGTGATGTGTGAACAGAAGGCAGCAATATTTTTTGTTATTATGACCTTCTGCATCTGCTCATAAATCAGATATACAAGCAGCACGCTATCAGCAGATGTAAAAAAACAAAAAAGTCTCACAGGCTTATGATGTAAACTCTTCATAAAAAGTATATCTTTCAAAAGACTGGCAACTATTCGAGTATAAAATCACTGATTGTTCCTATGCCCTCTTATATGTGTTTTAAAATAAAGCTATACCCAATCACTGCTTCTTTCTTTTCCATTAACCAAAACAGACTAAATCACAAATTTTCTCCTAGGGTATCTTACTCACTTTCCTTTACATTTTATTTTTCAAAAATTCAGTTTAGCATTGTAATAACAAAACAGGGAAATTGGTGAGGTGCTGCTACTCATTAGCACACAATCAAATTATTATTAAAATACCGTGCTGAATTAATAAAATTAAGTTGTGCTCAATGGTCAGTACTAATTAATAATATGTGCTGTATGGTCAGTGCTAAGCAGTCAGTGCAATTAGAAGTGCTAAATAAATTAATGTAAAAAATTGGAATATTATACAATGCATCAAAAATCTTATAAAAATAAAGTGCAAATTACAAACATACGTACAAATATATTTTATTTTTTTGCTGTTCTATTTTATAGACAGCAACTCAGTCTGGTGAGTGTGCACTTTTACCATTGGTGGAGGCACGTCACTTGGGAGACATTAAATGGTGAAGATTTGGATACATTTCAGCAAAAAATTGCTCACATACACCAACTTGTGGCATCCATCCCAAATAACATAGAATTCCAGTATCTCCGAGAATGCCAGTGTTTTTGTTGATTCATTTCTTCGTCCCTTTGTTACAAGTTTACCATCCTACGTCAAAGACACTGGTCATTTTCTTTCCTGTATAGATGGACTCCACATCCCTGAGGGCACCATTTTGGTGTCCTTTGACGTGGAGGCACTCTATTCATCAATACCCCACTCCAAGGGTTTACGTGTGGTTATGAGCTTTTTTACACAAAGTGCGATACATTCCAAGGAGGAATTCCAGTTTGTCCTTGACATTTTGGAATACATCCTTTATCATAATGTTTTTTTCCTTTGATTGTTGCCACTTCCTCCAGGTACAAGGCGTAGCGATGGAGACTAGTTGTTCCCCATCCTACGCCAATTTGTACCTGGGGGAGTGGGAACGTTGGTTCCTTCATTCTGAGGAATTTTTTCAGTTCTCCCGACATTTTCTTTTATGGTTACGTTATATAGACGATGTATTTGTCCTATGGGATGGCTCCTCAGCCCTCCTATAGGTCTGTCAATCGGCCATGAATGTCAATGATTACAACTTATCTTTTACAATGACATATAGTCATGAATCCATTACGTTTTTGGATGTTTCGATTGGTGTTACCCCCAAGGGCTTGCTGATGAGTGATCTCTTCCGCAAGCCCTCGGCTGGTAACACAATTTTGCGGGCTAATAGCTTTCATCCGGAACCACTAATCTGTTCCATCCCTTACTCACAATTTCTTAGGCTTTGCAGTGACGATAATAAATTCAAGCTTGCAGCCTCTCAACTTAGGGACCGGCTCCTACATAGGGGTTATTCTAGAAAATGTTTGCAGAAAGCATTTAACAAAGCTGCAGGGAAGAATAGATTCTCTTTACTTACTGACAGATCTAGAGATGCCTCCATCACTAAACAGCCTATAAGATTCATTACCTCTTTCCCAGCATAATGTTATATGCAAACATATGTCCAATTTTTGGCACTTACTTCAGGCGGATAAAAAAATTGCTCAATTGATCCCTCCAAAACCCCTAATCACGTTTAGGAGGACTCCCTCTTTAAGGGATAAGTTGGTATCAAGTACATTTACCTCTCCTATACCTGTGGGTGGGCCTCAACCCCGCCGGGGTACACATCCTTGTGAGGATTGTCAGTGGTGTGTATTTTTGAGGGATTCCAACTACCACATTCTTCCAAAGAAACACAAACATAAACCCCCACACTATGTTGATTGCCAGACCGTGGGAGTGATCTATCTTTTAGATTGCTGCTGCGGGGCTTATTATATTGGCAAAACAAAGAGGGAGTTTTGGCGGAGGGTCAGGGAACACGTTACGTCAGCAGAAAGATAGGTAGACATGTGGCTCAGGCACACAACTACCACATGCCAACCCTGTTGTTTTGGGTATTAGAAACCATCAACCCGAATCAGAGAGAAAGAGGGGGGACTGGAACAAGACCCTTCTACAGAAGGAGGCTCGCTGGATTTACAGTTTAAAAGCAACCCCCCTGGTTCTTAATGACATTTTGAGTTTTAGACCCTTCATGGAGGGCTTTTCGTCAGGACGCTCTGAACATCTTATGTAATTTTGCCTTAATTAGTGTGTTTATTTCTATTATGTTTTTTTTTTGTCATGATTGCCCATGCCCACGGTGACTAGCCAACTGGGACGTGGTTCCGTGACTGGGGAGTATAAGGGAATAAGGGAAATTCCTACTATAAGTAATAAGACTGGCTGTGACATTTTCACAGCCTGCGCTGCCTTTGGCCACCACTACTAGAGGGAGACTCTACTCCAATCCAGCTGGCTGGCCAGACACAGGCAGATATGAATCTTACATACAATCTGGTGTACTTTTTTTTTCTGTCACGATTACCCACGCCCATGGTGACTGGCTAACTGGGACGTGGTTTCATAACTGGGGAGTATAAGGGAATAAAGGAAACTCCTACTGAGTAATAACACTGGCTGTGATACTTTCACAGCCTGCGTTGCCTTTGGCCACCACTAGAGGGAGACTCCATTCCAATCCAGCTGGCTGACCGCACACAGGCAGATACGAATCTTACATACAATCTGGTGCATTTTTTTTTACCCCCTCCCTTCCCCTCCCTTCCTCTTTCCTTTTTTCATCCTTTGTTCCTTTCTCCATGTTGATGGATAACATTTATTTGTTTCTACACATTAGTTATGTTATGTTGCTTTGGAATTGTTTATATGTATGATCTGTATTGTTATGTCTTGGCTCCTTGCATTGTGATTGACTTCCTGTGGGGGCTCTAGCTTGCTTGGTGCCAACCGGGTTCCACCTGGCACATGTAGCCCCTTCCCTTGTGGGTTGGGGCTTGGAGGTGTCACTTAGGTGGGTTTCCTCCTTTCCAGTCTCCCCTTTGGGGCCACCGTATACCTGTGTCGGCGCTAGTGTTTTTCCCATCCCTCTGCCCTCTTCCAACATGGCTGCCCTGGCTCCTCTTTCACCCTTCTGGGCGGACGTCACTGAACGTGTCATCATCCTCCCCCCGACGTTGTTCCCGGCCACGGGTGCCCGTCCCTTTGAGCGGCGTTGTTCTGTTGCCATGGATGCCCTATGTCGGTGGCCCCGCAATGTGATGGGTTAACACTGCGGTGGGCAGGTGGAGTTCTTTGCTCCATTACAGGCACCTGGATGGGAGTCTTCCCTATATACCTCCACACCTGACAGGTAGGATCATTCCCTTGCTTCAGCTGGGAGGTACGCTTGCTGTGTGACGGTGTGGAGGTAATTACATGATATCTTAGATAGCCCTTATCCTTTTTTTTTTCTGCTATGCTACCCCTATTTAATGGGATTATTTTTACTTTACTACATCACTGATAGTTCCTTTTTTTCCCCTGTTTGGGGAATATTTTTTTTCTCTTCTTTATCTGCAGAAAGGAGTATTGGTTACAGCTATCTTTTGTGTCACCAAGCCTCCACTCTGGAGGCTAAGTGTTTTTGTTGGACTGTGGACACACTGATCCCTAACTGGGCCTCGCCTTAAAGTAAATATATAGGTGCCCTAGTTCATACATATATATCATACTCTTTATACTTGCCCCTGCTATTAGGTGCTTTTCTGTGGCCACTATTGTTCTCTATGGCTTTACACTTTATATTTGTTTTTTGCTAGGATTCTCTCCATCCATTTTATGCCTTGCACCTTGGGGTCCCTGGTTTGAACTCGTGCAGTTGGGTTGTCCTGGGGTCTTCCATCTGCATACAGCCAATGCATTGTACATCGTTCTTTCTTTTATAGTTGGTGCATTTTCTTTGGAGGACTGTCTAGTACGCAAGTGCTTCAGTCTTATATATAATTATGTTGTTGGATATTCCATATATTGTTATGTACTATTTTATATTCATGTATTGTATAGAATATTTGCTCGCCTGCTTATTATATGTACAGGTTGAGTCCATAAAGAGTCTGTAGGATCGATATTCCCCCTGAGGAAGACTTCTCAAAAAGTTGAAACGCGTAGGGGTCTGCATCCTGAACCAATAAACTTCCATTGTGCCATACGTGTTATCCTCCTAATGTGAATTTTAATAAATTTGTCATGTATTTATTGTCATGGATTTTTGATGATCTGTATTATCATTAGAATGTTTTTGTTTGTTCATTTATTGATGTATTTAATAAATATATTTTTTTATACATTTAGATTGCATTTATATACTTTTCCGGCATCACAACATCCTTTCCCTCGCCCCTCTGTCAAATCCTGATCCAGGATTTGTGTATGCATTGGATAAATTTCAGCGTGGATCACTATATTGCTCTTCTGCATGGAAATTTTGGACATTGGTCCTTTTATATTTGTTTGAATATTTATACCTGTTTATGGACACATACCGCATAAACTGCACTGGGTGTTATATAAACGTTTTATTTCTAGTGCTGCATTTTTTTCAGTTTTTTTACATGTAATATATGTCTATACTTATTTGCACGTGGCTACTTTTACTCTTACCATTAAGCAACTTATACTCATAGTTTTGATACTTACCTAGGTGGATGCAGCATCATGCCAATGCTGCATTTGTCCCCCCCCCCCCCCCCCCGGCTCTAAGTCTGAGAAGTGAGCGATCAAACACCGCTGAGTGCTCAGCTCTCAGTGCTCTGTGAGCAGAAAGCTGGTGACTGGTAGTCACCTTCATTCTGCTCTGACCCCCCTCCCCCCCCCACGCTCACTGAGAGGCTGAGCCAGGTGCAGGTCCAGGCTCCTGGGTGGATCCCGACTATATGGTCTCTCTGAACATGGGTCACAGGACTGTAATACGAACTGCACTCCTGTGATCCACAGGACAAGTACAGCCAAACGAGTTTTATCTGTACTTCTCCTTTAAGCTTTGCTTTACTGATCCTTTCTCACCATGTAAGTCAAGCAGCCAGGCCAGACTGACCACAAACAATTAAATATGTTGCTTTTATAAAAAGTCCTTGTGATGATAATTGTATACCCTGATGTACGTGTACAAATTTCTGTATGAGTTAAAACAATAAAAATATGGAACAACAAACTCATAAAGATTTCAAAGGTTCATTGTTTCAAATGTTAAAATAATTATATGGTAAGCCTTTTGCAAACATTCGTATGAATAAAACATATAAACCCTAACAACAAAGTTGTCTTATTTGCTTCCTTTTGGTCTGCAAAATATACCATTTGAAAGAGTTTTGTTTCATCTTTCCAATAAGTACAAACTTTAGTATCTAGTAATGCTTCCAAAAATCTTGTGACCTAATAACTTCCTGTGTTTTCTGCCTCTGCTGTTACCAGTCATCATTATTCTCTCTTTGTCATAGAGAAGAGGAAAGAGGGTGTTCTGTAGTCCTAACAAACTTACTGTCCTAGGTGGCAAGGCTGCTCCTCTATCGATGCAGTATAGTGATTGAATGATGGCCCCCTAGTACAGGGATTGTGTTACTAACAGAATCCCCAAGTGATAATAAAGAGAAATTAAAGCGTTTGTTACCACAACATTTTATCTTCCTGATATGTGGCTGCTGTACCATGTACTTATGTGAGAAAGTCTTCTGTTCTTTGTATTGCTTCCTTTGTGTGAAATCCCTGGCATTCCTGCTAGTCCCCTAGCTTTCCTTTTAAAAACTTACCACACTAAGAAGGAAAACACCACATCATGGTCAGTTCTCTAGCTGTGCTGGGAACTCAGCCTGCTCTCCTCCAATGATCAGACTTGTCCTGACACCCCCCTTTCACTGGGAAGCTCAGTGTGCTGCTGCTTCTCCTCCCCCAGCTCTTTTGTAGCTGAGAACAGATGGAATGTGATCACTTATAAAAATGGGGAAAAAGGTATTTTGTATTTTTTTATATCTATACAAAAATGTTTTGCCTTTCATTTTTATTTCAAATTGAATGGGTTGTTTTACAAGTTTAAAAAAAGAAAACCAATACCGCCACCATATCTAAGTGCTAATAAGCTTCAATGTATTACATTTATTACATTTTTATTGTTGGATTTATATACACTTTAACCTTCTGTCTCTGGTATCAAGAAAAGTAAAGGTCTGAGATATTTAAAAGATTAAAAAATACATCTGCTAAATAGATAAACAAGGGTTAACATGTGGTAATGTCAAGTACTTTCCATTTAAGTATGGTAGCCCTAAAATATCCCCTTTTGTTACAATTGATTTAGAGAAATAGTAGCTTGAGCTGCTTCTTAAATCCAGAGATTTGCTGTGCATTTTCTCTTGGCCACTTCCTTCCCTTATTAAGTAATACAGATAAATCCACCATGATTAAATTTTCATTTTGGGATTTATAACTAGCAACTTAATAAAAAATAAATATATAAAAGCAGAATATAGCATCTATTTCATATTAAAGTAAATCTACAGCAAATTAAAACAGTGACCTGTTTTCCTGTAATTTAATAATGCCGGGGTTTAACATAGTTAAAACGGCCATATATCAATAAAGTGAGCAGGTTAGGCTCTTGTTAGCACTGGACCTCACAGTTTCCCTACCATGTTTAGTGTTGTCCAAGTCTCTGCTTTTAAATTCTTTCCAATGTGTCTGAAAGCAGATTCCTGCACTGCAAAGAAATAACAGCAAAACAGTCAGGTTGGTCATTTTTAAAGCAGAAGTTATTCCCAAAAAAAATAAAAATAATAAATTGCATTTGGTGAACTGTGTAAGTGAGTAATCACTGTAGTTTGCTAAGCTCCTTTCTGCTCTGGAAAGGTTCTAGAAAACCTTACCTGCAGGTAAAGTCTGCAAAGCAAAAGGCATGATGCTTAAGCTACTTCAGTAGGATGTGGAAGTAGAAGTAATCCATTGACAGCCCAAAGTAGTATAGTTATGCCGATTCCCACCCCCGGAGATGCCTTCATGTGTGCTTTAAGTGCACCTCTACCTGTGCACCTATTGTAAGACAGTAGTGAGGTCTGACAAATTTCTGTGTGGGAAGAATGAAGGAGTCACGCTGAACATAGTGCCACTCTCACTTTTCCAAAATGTCCAGAAACAATTGAGTACTGTCCAAGATACTTTTTTTATTTGCACTAGTATACAATTTTTCAGAACAAGCTTTCAGAGTGTGCCCCCTTCTTCACGGTCTGAGCAGTACTAATTCACAAAAGTTTTAGCAGAATGTTAAAAAAAAAAAAACAACAATCTTTGAGGTAAAGGAAAAAAAAACATACCATAGTGTGGTCTTCATGGGAGAAGTGATGTCCCACAGGTGTGCAGTACTCATCTTCTTTATGTTCCTTGATTGTATGTCTGTGCAAGTGCATCCTTGTTCGCAACTACTACTGTTTAGCCAACATAAGATCCTTTGATATAACTTTTGCATTGGGTGAGGTACATGACATTACTGGAGGTTCAGTTGTATGACCCTGTGATATTGAAGTTTTCTTTTGTGTGTGTGACACTTTTAGATGGATTGATTCGGTTGCACAGCTTGCAGCGTCTTTTATTGCAGGGTTTGCTTCCATTATTTGTGACTTCATAATCAGAATGAGGTTTCCTGCTTATTTGATTATGTCTGAGGTTGGGTAGTAGTCTAAATGCCAGTATCGCTGGTTGTTGGAATATTTCTTTCAGAGTTTCATCCTCTGTTATGATGGGTTGTAAATCTTTGATTATGTTTCTTATCCCTTCTAGTGCTAAATTGTATGCGGTTACTAGAGGTATACGGATATTTGTTTTTTTCCCTTTGCATTGAAATAGATTTTCTCTTTGTATTTTCAAGGCCATGTTTATGCTGGTGTTGATGGTTTTGTCTTTGTAAACTTTTTTTATGGACAGAGTCTGCTAGTGTTCTGAGATGCTGTAAAACTTTCACTAACAGGGTCTGCAAAAGACTTCTAATGAGGCCTGGCGTAAATAGTCTGGCGTAAATTGGCTTATAAGCAATACACATCTGCGAGTCTGGTTTATAAACTTAGGCCCCGTTTACACTTGTGCTAAATTGTATGCGGTTACTAGAGGTATACAGATATTTGTTTTTTTTTCCCTTTGTATTGAAATAGATTTTCTCTTTGGATTTTCAGCCCCCGTTCACATAGGGGCGATCCGACTTCGGGTGGCGACCTCCGAGATCGCGGTACGAGCAGCGCGCCGCGACCTCGGAGCGGCCGCCACGGACTTCATAACATTGAAGTCTATGGCGGTCGCCTCCTGGTCGCCCCAAAGAAGCTCCGGACCCTTTTTCTAAGTCGGAGCGACTTGTGTCGCTCCTATTAGAACGGGTCCGCAGCTTCCCTATGGAAGGCGACCTGTGAGGCGACCAGGTCGCCTCTATGTGAACGGGGGCTTAAGGCCGCGTTTATGCTGGTGTTGATGGTTTTGTCTTTGTAACCTTTTTTTTATGGACAGAGTCTGCTAGTGTCCCAAGATGCTGTAAAACTTTCACTAACAGGGTCTGCAAAAGACTTCTAATGAGGCCTGGCGTAAATGGCCTGGCGTAAATTGGCTTATAAGCAATACACATCTGCGAGTCTGGTTTATAAACTTAGGCCCCATTTACACTTGTGTGACTTGTCCTTGCTACTTGGGACTGCAAAGTTGCATGACAAGTCCATGATTTCCAATGAGTACCGTTCATATCTGTGCTACTTCAACTCGCAACGACTTCAAAATAGTCCCTGCACTACTTTGGTCCAACTTTGATGCATTTTGAGGTCTATAGACCTCAAGATTACACAGGCATCGCTTCAAGTCCAGTCAAAATCGTGGCAAAAAATTGCAGTAAAATCGCGTGACTTTTAGGTCGCACAAGTGTGAAAGGGGCCTAAAACATTACTTTCATACCTCTCAAGCTTTCAACTCTGGTTCAAATTGCATAACTTCCGTGGCAATGCAGTTACATTCACAAAAGTGGTTACACTAATGTGTTGCAAGAGGACAAGGTCCAGACATGCATGCAAAACTTCTGCATGCAGGACTTTTGGTGCACTTTCAGAAAGCACATCAAAACTATGGGATATAAAATGACTCTATGGGTACACTGCGCTCAGGGCTGGCCCTACCATGGGTCCCGCTGGGTCCATTGGACCCAGGCGGCACTTTGGGAGGGGCGGCCGCAGCAACAGGGGTGGACTGACGCTTTGGCCAGGAGAGTGCAGTGTAAGGATCACTCTGTTGGCTGTGTTGTGGGGCGGACACATCAGTTTTGACAACACCTCCGTCTCCCTCCCTCTACCGTGCAGTGTCATCCTTGCATGTTGTAGTGCTAGGGGGTGGGGCTGGGGAGCAGAGCGGGGTGGAGCAGCTCTCCCGGAAAAGCACAGACTCATAGCAGGAGCTTGCGCTGCTGGAGTTGGGCTGGCCGGAAGATGCCAAGAGTCAGATGAGACGATCCGATCCTGTCTGCGCCTCTGCAGCAATTGTTCCACCCCCCCGTCGACTTTCAGCCAATCAGCATTCAGATCTCTACTATAACCCACCCCCCTCCACAGCCGCCACATTTGACACATTTGACAAATTTGAAGAAGATGTGGGCAGCCAGGAGTGGGCAGGCCTCTGAACTGCATTATGCGCATTACCAGTAAGAACTAGTAGGTGAATCAGGAAAACAAACTTGAAGTGATGGCAGATGTGGGCTGAGAAGGGGGAGCAGTCTCTTTATTCTGTTTGTTGGGTAGGCTAAGGCTCTCTCTCTGTTTGTAGTGTTAAACTCACCAGGGGGAGCTGTAACCGTACCAACCTTTTGGGTGAGGATAATAGAAGGAGTGAGCAAAAGAGGATCTTCTGGATCGCTGGATATTGAAGTCAAAGGTCTGGCATTCATGATTGTCACTACTTCGGCCATAAAGGTTGTAAGAGACTCATGGGTAAGCTTCAAAGTCCCCAGCTGTAGAAAGATAGAATCAAGGATCCTGCGGGCTATACCAATCATACGCTCCCAAGAGCCTCCCATGTGAGAGGAGTGTGGGGAATTGAATGTCCATTTACAGTCTTGGTCAGCAAGATATCTCTCTACATGGTCACTGTCGATGTTTGAGGGGATCTGCAGTTCCTTACAGGCTCCCACAAAATTAGTGCCTCTGTCAGAGCGGATTTGTTTGACTGGGCCTCGAATAGAAATGAAACGTCTGAGAGCATTTATGAAGCTGGATGTGTCCAAAGACTCAATGACTTCTATATGCACAGCCCTAATACTCATGCAAGTGAATATGACTGCCCAGCGTTTGCTGTTTGCACGACCTCCTCTGGTGTTTCGTGTAGTGACAGACCAAGGGCCAAACACATCAAGACCAACATTTGTAAAGGGAGGGTCTGTACTGAGTCAGTCGGCAGGAAGATTAGCCATTTTCTGTGACTGAAATATACCACGTAGTCTTTTGCAAGTGATACATTTGAAAATTAGACTACTCACAAGTCTTTTTGCTCCCACTATCCAGAATCCAGCTGTCCGTAAAGCTCCTTCAGTGAACAAACATCACTGGTGCTTGGTCTTTTCATGGTAGTGTTGCACAAGTAACGATGCAATATGACTGTTTGGAAGTATTATTGGGTTACATTCCTTACTCTCAAGTTTTGCCTTAGAAATACGTCCCCCAACTCTCAATAGTCCATTATCATTTATAAATGGGTCAAGTCTCTTAAGGGAACTGTCTTTAGGAACGCATTTTTGCTTTTGGAAGTATTCAAGATCTTGAGCATAAACTTCTTGTTGGATACACCGGATGATAACGTCTCTAGACTGTGTGAGTTCATCCACTGTATAGGTTTTATGACAGTAATGCCAACCTTTACAATGTTCTGATCTTGTAGATGTGGCTCTAAAGGATCTGGCTATGTGGATCAAACCAGCTAATGCTCTGTTTAACGATTTCCATGTGGAAAACTTGTTGAATCGTTCAGATCCAAGATGTCTGTTAGAAAATGTTGTGGTGAGTACAGAAACGTGAGGACGAATCTCTGCATCAGAATTCGGCTCTGACAGCTCAAATGTATCTTCCTCAAGAGTGTCCACTACTGGTCTGTAGAGGAATGTTGACCCTGTGAGCCAGGTAGAGTCTTTAAGGTGGGCTGCAGGAACAGCTCTTGTGGCATGATCTGCCGGGTTTTGGTCAGTCGGTACATAGCGCCACTGGGTAGGCTGTGTTGACCTCCTAATTCTTTGCACTCGGTTGTTTACATAGACGTAGAATCTCCTAGTCTCATTGTAAATGTAGCCCAACACTACTTTGCTGTCTGTATGAAACACTGCATTGTCAAGTTGTATGTCTATTTCTGACACGATAAGCTCTGCTAGTTCTACTGCCAGAACAGCAGCACAAAGTTCCAACCTTGGTATGGTGAGCTCAGGACATGGTGCCAGCTTCGCCTTGCCCATTACAAAGCCAATTCGAACTTGACTTTTATTGACTATTGTTTTGAGGTAAGCGACAGCAGCAATTGCTTTTACTCTGCTGGAGAGAGGTGGGTATATGACCTAGGTATGTGTAGGGTAGATAATGTCTTTAAAGAGTCTCTCCATGTTATCCATAGTGCCTCTTTCTCTGAGGAAAGTGGAGAATTCCAATCACATGTATCTGTGGTTAACTCTCTGAGCAGAGTCTTACCTTGGATGATCACAGGTGCTGCAAACCCAAGTGGGTCACATAGACTGTTGATTGTAGATAAGACACCACGTCGTGAGAAGGGCTTTTCCTCTTGGTTGACCTGAAAGGTAAAGGTGTCAGACTTGAGATCCCAGCTGAGCCATAGGCTGCGCTGCATGGGTATTGTGTCTGTAGCCAAGTCTAGGTCTTTCAAGTCGCTGGCGTGATCTTGAGTGGGAAACGCTTCCATAACAACTTTGCTGTTTGAAGCTATCTTATGCAATCTGAGGTTTGAACATGAAAGCATAGTCTGAGTCCTCTTGAGTAGGCTGATCGCAGCTTCTGGTGAGGGAAGTGACTTTAGACCATCATCAACTTAAAAGTCTCTTTCAACAAACTTCTTAACATCCTGTCCATAGTCTTTCTCACCTTCTCGGGCAGAGAGTCTTGAGTCCATATATTGCGACTGCAGGAGATGGGCTGTTGCCAAAAACGTGTACCTTCATGCGGTATTCTATGATGTCCTTGGTGGGGTCATTGTCTCTGAACCAGAAGAATCTCAGGAAGTTTCTGTGCTCCTCTGTAACTTGGAAACAATAGAACATTTGTTGTATGTCAGCAACTATAGCGATGGATTCTTTACGGAATCTGATGAGGACACCTAGAAGAGTTATTGAGGTCTGGTCCTGTCAAAAGAACATTGTTGAGGGAGACTCCCTGATATTGTGAGCTGGAGTCAAACACTACTCGGATTTGACCTGGCTTCTTAGGGTGATAAACATCGAAGATTGGCAGATACCAGCATTCTTCTTTTCCTTTCAGAGGTGGAGATAATTCTGCATGGTTGTTTTCAAATATCTTGCCCATGAATAAGAAGAAATGTTCCATCATCTCTGGTCTTTTCTGGAAATTGCGTCTAAGTGAACAGAAGCGTTTTAAGGCCTGATCCCTGTTGTTAGGAAGACAGTGTCTCTGAGTTTTGAATGGAAGTGGTGCAACCCAGGTGTTTGTTTCATCCTTGAAAATTCCTTGTTCCATTATTTTTAAAAAGGTCTCATCTTCAAAGGAGGGAGCTATCTTGTGATCTTCTTTTGTCCCCTGGAACACTGTGCATCCTAAGTGGTCTAGGTCTCCACCACAATAAGAGTTCTGGATTTCAGTAAAGTCAGAATATAGCATACCTGCAGGCTTCTCTCTTACAAGGAATTTGTTAGGGCAAGGCTGAAAGAGGGATGGACGTCCATTTTCCAATGTATGCGTGTAAAAGGAATTTACAGTGGTTGGCTTGTGGACATTTCCTAAGCAGACATCACCTATAATGACCCACCCTAGGTCCAGCTTCTGAGCATATGGAGAATTGTGAGGACCGTTTATCTGTTCTCTCACCTTGTGGACTCTTATGATGTCTCTTCTCAGCAGGGGTATTATTTGAGCCTCTGGATCAAGTGCAGGAATGAGATGTGCTATGGGTTTCAGATGCCAATGATGCGATGCAGCCTCAGGTGTAGGAATCTCTTCTCTATCGTTTGGAATCTGGTTACATTCGATCAGGGTAGGCAGAGGCAAGGATGCTTCCCCATTTACGGATTCGATTTGGTAACCAGTAGCTCTTCTGCCTTTTTCTTCACTCACACCTGTACAATTTTTAAGTGAGTATGAAGATTTATGTCCTTTAATACTGAAGATATCAAAGAAAGCTGAGGTAGCAAGAGATCTATTGCTTTGATCATCAAGGATGGCATACAGCCTTAGGCCCCTTTCACACAGGTGGACCGTTCAGATCCGCCTGTCCGTTTTTTTGGCGGATCTGAACGGTCCCCCCATGCATTCCTATGGGGCATCGGATGTCAGCGGAGACATGTCCGCTGACATCCGACCCGATCCGTCAAATCTGGACGGATGGAAACCCTATTTTCCATCCGTCCAGCCGATCGGATAGCATCGGATGAGAACGGACAAACGGTCCGTTCCCATCCGATTTACCCCATAGAGATACATGGGGAACTGACAGCTGTGTCTCCGCACACAGCGCGGAGACACAGCTGTCATCCTCCTGCTCAGCGGGGGATCGGCGGCTCGATCCCCCGCTGAGAAAAACGGACGGAGTGTGTGAAAGGAGCCTTATGGCTTTCTCTTTGTGACCAATGGGGTAAACTGTAACCAGACAATCAAGAGCATGATTTGTTACTAAGACCTTCTCCACAGACTTGGGTGCACTGGGGTGTCATTTCAGGAGGTTTTGTATCTCTCTCCTCCCCACCGTGCTCTGCAGCCTGGTCTGAAGGTGTGAGAGCCAATGGAGGTGGCCCAGGGTGTAAAGCTGTAATATGCTCTTCACTGTCACATTCTGAGCATTTAATGTTCTCTGTACAGTCTTTTGCGAGATGAGAGGTTGATGCGCAACACTTGTAGCAAATATGGTTTTCCTTGAGGAAGGTTTTGCGTTCCTTGAGAGGTTTTCCTCTAAATCCTCTGCATTTCAGCAATGAGTGTGGTTTCTTATGTAGAGGCCAATTTCTGTGCAGGTCTTTTCTTGGGACCTTCTCAGTCTCTGTAGTACTGTAAGTTTTGATTGAGGAGTCTTTAAGAGATACACTGGTTTTGTGTACTGCAACAGGTGTACCTTTCAGGTTGCGAGGTGAGACAGGTTTACCTAGTTTGGGGTATGCGGTGTCAAACATTGAGAAGTCAAAGCTAGGATCATTTCTGGTCTTTGCTTGTTGGTGCACAAAGTCCACAAAGAATGAAAATGGAGGAAATTGGACATTGTACTGCTGTTTGTACTTGGAGCCTTGAGCGATCCACTTCTCTTGTAGACTAATAGGTAATTTTTGTACAATGGGGTTGACACCACGCGCCATATCTAAGCATGCTAGACCTTGCAAGTCTCCTTCGGCCTTGGCAACTTGGAGTTCCATCAGCAGATCGTTTAGTTCTCTAAGCTTTTGATAACCTTTGTTATGAATTTTGGGAAAATCTTGGATTCTTTGGAATAGTGCGTTCTCTATTACTTCTGGTGAGCCATAACACTCTTCAAGTCTCTCCCATATGGCGTTCAGCCCTCTGACTGGATAGTTAATGTTAATGTCTCTAATCCGCTTTGCATGTTCTGCGGACTCATTTCCTAGCCACTTGACTAGAAGATCAACTTCTTCACTTGCAGACAGATCTAGATCTCTGATCGTATTCTTGAATGATGATCGCCATGATCTATAGCCTTCAGGTCTGTCATTAAACTTGGAGAGCCCCTTGGTTATTAGCTCACGTCGGGCAAAGAATTTAAGGAAGTCTGACATACCTTCATTTCTGTTTGATGGACCTGGAGATAAGCTGTGGTGTAAAGGTCCCGTGGGCTGGTATAGCTTTTTGGTGTCAACTTGTTGCTGTAATAGTCACCATCTACTTCAGGTTGCACTGAGGGATGATGGTATGCAAAACTGCTCTTGCTTAACATGAGGAGAATGGTCAGCAGAAGTTGCTTGCCGTGTGTCAGGATTCTGCTGCTCTTTAGCAGGGGTTGACTCTGCTCCTGGTCCTAAATGCAGACTGTCACCTGACTTAGAGTGCTGCAGTATGTAGTCTGTAGTGCGTTTCATGTTATCAGGATGGCCAGGTTCAGGCCCAAGCATGTTGCTGAGTCTATCACTTGTGGAGTTTGCTGCTTCCTCTAAAGCTTCTGCTTCTGCGATAGCGCGTGCAGCTTCCTTCTCCACTTCTAGCTTTTCCAATGTTGCCCGTTGTTCAGCTAGGACTGCTTCCATGCGTGCTTTCTCTGTTTTCAATTGTCTCTCTTGTTCCAACAAATGTGGCTCGCATTTTGGCGGCTTCAACCTTTGCGCAGGCAATGGCAATAGTGGAGCTGCTCACTGACCTCTTTGAGCTTCTGGAACTGGCTGAGATGTGGGACCTTGTCTCCAATGGATCAGACTTGCTTGTTGACATGGTAGCAGGTTTGCACACTTGCACTGTGTGGGGTTCAGTATCACGTGGTCCAACCTGTACTCGGTTGCTGTTTCACTGCAGCTTGTGAGAGGTCACAGCGTCTTGCATCAGCTTGTGCAGAATCTGCAGCTTCACTGTTTCTCTAGCTTGTTAGGAGGTCGCTGTTTTACTGTTCTGTCCTCCCTATGTGTGAGGGTACATAGATTGACAGGCAGTATAACCCTGATTTCCTTCAATGCATTGACAAAGGAGTAAGGTCCAACTTCAACTTTTATTGCAAGGAAATACGTGAAAATGAGAGGTAAAACTGTGGAACAGAAAAGAGAATACAGGTACTAATGTATACCGACATGTGGCAATGCATATAAGACATTACTATACATAGCAATGCAAATACAAGAAATGTGCACAAGATGTAAGTTACCCAAGACATAGATACAGGATGGTAATGTTAAGCATCCATAAGAGTATACACAGTTATATACTGAGCAGCATGCTATCTTATCTGCATGAGAAGTAAGGTCCCTAGCTGCTAACTATAGACTGTAATCACAGACACTTTACTATGCATAAAGAGTTAAACTACAACATGAAGTAATAAAGTACACACCAGCGATGCCGCCATAAACTAGGATGAGGGAGGATGCAACTAGCCGTGTTTCCTCTAGCCGAGTTCCCTGTAGAATGCACGATATGGAGGGAAGATAGTAGCCCTAGTAACTGATGATGTCACCAAAATTCGTAGGTGAAAGCTATGGTAGCTGAACTGGGACAAACTTGTTCTATATATGTAATATGTGATATATGTAAATGGCCACTAGATGGCGCTGGTACAACATGAACAGTAGGTTACACAGTGAATTACACATTGTGAAAACTCTCATAAGAATAACATGACAATATAATGATGAAGACATGACAATTACGGTAGTGCTCTTTATTTATGCTGATGGGCAAATACGGTAGTACCTTTTATATAAGCTGACAGGTAATTACGGTAGTGCCCTTTATTTACGCTGATAAATACTTACGGTTGTGCCCATTATTTACGCCGATAGGTAATTACGGCAGTGCTCTTTATTTAAACTGACGGGTAATTACGGTAGTGCCTTTTATTTAGGCTGACGGGTAATTACGGTAGTTCCCTTTATTTACTCTGACGGGTAAATACGGTTGTGCCCTTTATTTACGCTGATGAATAATTGCGATAGTACCCTTTATTTATGCTGACAAGTAATATGGTAGTGCCCTTTATTTAAGATTACGGGTAATTAGGGTAGTAGTGTCCTTTTCTGACAGGTAATTATGGTAGTGCCCTTTATTTACGCTGATGGGTAATTATGGTACTGCCCTTTATTTAACCTGATGAGTAATTACGGTAGTGCTCTTTATTTAAGCTGATAGGCAATTACGGTAGTGCCCTTTTTTTTTTACGCTGACCGGTAATTACGATAGTGTCCTTTATTTACGCTGATGGGTAATTACGGCAGTGCTCTTTATTTAAACTGACGGGTAATTACGGTAGTGCGTTTTATTTACTCTGACGGGTAAATACGGTTGTGCCCTTTATTTACACTGATGAATAATTACGGTAGTGCCCTTTATTTACGCTAATGGGTAAATACGGCAGTGCCCTTTATTTACGCTGACGGGTAATTACGGTAGTGCTCTTTACTTACGCTGATGGATAATTACGTTAGTGCCCTTTATTTAAGCTGAAGGGTAATTACGGTAGTGCCGTTTATTTAAGCTGACAGGTAATTACGGTAGTGCCATTTTATTTGTGCTGACAGGTAATTACGGTAGTGTCTTTTTCTACGTTGAAGGAAATGTATTTCACTGGGTTCTACCATTGCAACTAAGAACTATATAACCGATATGTCAGAGTATAAAATTGTATGTGCTAGTAGCAAGAGTAATGACATAATCAGAGGATAATTTGTATCAAAGTATGTCCAGGTGGTGCAAGTATGAGATCCCAGAAAATTAAATGAATGGTGGGAAATCCCAGGATTGGGGTGTTATGACCATGAGAAAAGGAGGGGGAGAAAAAGGAAAAGGAAAGAGGTGTCTGAGGTCTCAGATTAAGGAATGAACAAATTGTAGTGAACAATAAGTAAACTATTGGCAGACTGTGTGATAAAATGAAGCCCAAAAGTAGCATTAAGGAGTGAGTGCTATGCTGAAATATGAATGTATTGTGTCCAAGCCATTCCTCACCTGGGAGCCCGCATCCACTGCATGTGGGTCCTTGTTCCTAATGCCATGTAATGGTTTGGGCAAGCACACGCCGACAGCATGTGCACATCCAGTGGAAGCAGCCAGGATTTGGCCAGCAGTCACAACCAAGGATAGTGATCTCTGTATATAAATGTGGACGCCACAGGTGTGGTGAGTGCACATAAATAGCAGGAACATGGCGTCGATATATAGGTGGCCCCACCCTAGGGGGGGAGGGTAGGGACAGCAGGGGAAGAAAACCTTCCCCATAATATATCGCAGCTCCCGGTGTAGGCAATGCACCACCACCAGAGGGAGCGATTCCAGCAGTGAATTGCAAAAGCACAAATGTTGACAAAATTGGATATAAATAATTTGTATAATTGTCTTGTAAGACTAATTAAACCAACGCTATTGTAGTGCATTGGTAGGACTCAGGCAGCATTAGACCATGAATGGGCACTTAATGTGGGTGTCTTCCAACCTATACATATGTAGAAACTGGGAAATGGTCTGATGTTGTCTATTACATCCACTTCCATCCCTAAATCAAGCAAAAAAGAGAAAAATGGCCCAGATGGGACTTTAAATGAAGTGGATGCATGAGTCGCTGATGCATAAAAGTAGATTTTAATGAGTAAAAAACATGTAAGCAAAAGTACAAAAGTACAAAATATGGCATGGCAAGATTTCAACAGCAATATTGATATAAAAAAAATCATGTAACATGGAGTGAGCAGGATACACACAAAATCCATACTTGCTGATTTATCTCCAACATCTATTGGTTTTTGACATTACATACAAGTCTTTCATTCCTTTGACAGGTTTACCTGTACATACTCCTGATGAGTGGGCTACAGACCCACGAAACGCGTTGAGTTTTCTACTATGTTGTACATTATATTTAAGACAATTTTGTGTGTATCCTGCTCACTCCATGTTACATGATTTTTTTATATCAATATTGCTGTTGAAATCTTGCCATGCCATATTTTGTACTCCATCCGTTGGGCAATGCATGTTTTTGCTTACATGTTTTTTACTCATCAAAATCTACTTTTATGCATCAGTGACTCATGCATCCACTTCATTTAAAGTCCCATCTGGGCCATTTTTCTCTCTTTTTTTTTATAAGACTCCCCAGGGACCCAGGAGGGATCCCTGGAATAACACCTGAGGGAAGGGGGGAACCGAGCCCCCACACAGGTACAGTACCCCCCAGCCGACAGCTCAGTCGCCGGAGGCGTACCCCCGCCCCCCACTACCATTACAGCACCATGCCCCAGCAACAGCCCAGATCACCACACTAACCCAGATGGGGGGGGTTGTATGGGGGGGCTAGATGACCCACAGGGACCACCAAAATACAGGGGGGCCTAACGGGAATGAGGGGAACCCGGGGTCCGACCATCCCAGGGAGGAGCACACGTCCACCCAAAATCCTCCGGGGGGAGTAGAGACAGCTACTCACCATACCGGAAACCATGTGGGCACCGCTCCAGACAGAACCTCCTTGCCATCGAAATTATGCTGCGACGTAAGCCGAGACCCAGTCGTATGTGATGTGCATTGACGGACACAGCTCCTGATCTTCTTAACCATTGGGCTAAACTGCCCTCTACAGGAGTAGGACACTAGGCAGAAAAAAGTCTGACTACACCTATGGGCAGTCCCAGGGGTATACTCCCTCTCTCTGCTATAGGTACTCAGTTTTGTTATAAGCAGTGTCAGAAGAATTACAACTCCACCGAGGGTTGAGTGCTGTGTTCGTCAATGAACATCAGAGAAATGGATTTTACGGTAAGTCAAAAATCCCGTTTTCTCTTTCATTCATTGACGGACACAGCTCCTGATCTTCTTAACCATTGGGACGTCCCAAACAGTGTTAAACATGAGGGGTGGGAAAAGCGACTTACCGTAAAATCCTTTTCTCTTAAGCTCATTGACAGACGCAGGACTCATATCTTGATATCCGTAGGGTATTGCTGCCCCCTACAGGAATATGACACTAGGCAGAAAAAGAATTCTGGCTACACATATGGGCAGTCCAAATGGGGTATACCCTCTCTCTTTCTGCTATAGGATGTCAAGTTATGTAACAAAGCAGAGTCAGAGAAACCACACCAACCCAACTCCAAGAAAGAGGGGCGGGTGTTGCGTCTGTCAATGAGCTTAAGAGAAAAGGATTTCATGGTAAGTCAAAAATCCAGTTTTCTCTGTCGCTCATTGACAGACGCCGGACTCATATCTTAATATCCGTAGGGATGTCCCAAAGCAGTGCCATAATTGAGGGGTGGGATAGCAGAAGAAAAATATTCCATAAGGCCAAGAACATAGCCAACCAGGAAACCTAGGACTCATCGGAACAAAAAGATGAGACCACCTGACCCAAAACAGAACCCCCGAGGTAGACCAGGGGTCCCCTCAAACAGCAGCCTGCAAAACCGTGCGGCCACAACAGGCATCCGCGGATGCCAGCACATCAACCTTAGAAAACTTAGTAAAGGTATATACAGATGACCAGGTAGCCGCCTTGCATACCTGAAGCACAGACGCCTGATGGCGGAAAGCCCAGGAAGCCCTAAGTGCCAGAGTAGAGTGCACCTAAAAAGGGAAAGGGGGAACCTGACCCTTACTCGAATAAGCCTGCACCACCGTCTGCCTGATCCATCTGGAGATAGTCGCAGCAGACACAGGCAACCCCTTCCTAGGCCCATCTGTGATCACAAAGAGCGAATCTGACCTACGAAAAGAGCCAGTAGTGGCCAGGTACACCCTGATCGCCCGAACCACATCCAAGGTGTGCAGTGCAAATTCTTTAGGATGGCTGGGCTTAGGACACAGGGAAGGCAACACAATATCCTCATTTAAGTGAAAGCCGGAGACCACCTTAGGAAGGAATGACGGATCCGGACGAAGAACCACTTTATCCCTATGAACCACCAGATAGGGAGAGCGACAGGACAACGCAGCCAGTTCCGACACCTTGCGCGCAGAAGTAATAGCCACCAAAAAGGCCACCTTCTGTGATAAGGTAAGCAGGGGAATCTCCTTAAGATTTTCAAAGGGAGGTTTCTGGAGAACCAACAGCACCGAATTAAGGTCCCAGGGCGGTAAGGGAGAGCGCACCGGAGGAACCAGGTGCCGCACCCCCTGGATGAAATTCCGCACCAGGGAATGAGTGGCCAGTGGTCTCTGGACCAAAATCGCCAAGGCCGAGACCTGAACCTCGATAGTACTCAAAGCCAGCTTCTGCTCAACCCCCCCCCCCCCCCCCCCATTGAAGAAAGGCCAAGACCTGAGCCACAGAGTAAGAACGTGAAGGGACTCACACAACGCAATATAAGACTTCCAGGTACGATGATAGATCTTTCTAGAAGTCGCTTTCCTCGCGTTAAGCAGAGTAGGAATAACAGAAGCAGACAATCCCCTGTCCTAGCTCTCAACAGCCAAGCTGTCAAAGCCAGCGACCGTAAAGCAGGATGGAAGATCGGCCCCTGAGACAGCAGATCCTCCCTGAGAGGAAGCCACCATGGAGCGTCTGCGACCAGCCTGACCAAGTGGGCGTACCAGGCAAGACGAGGCCAGTCCGGAGCCACAAGAATGACCGGAATCCCTTCCGCCTCTATCCTGCGAAGAAGTCTCGGCAGCAACTTGAGAGGAGGAAAGGCATACAGCAGCTGATACTGCCCCATGGGGCCACCAGCGCGTCTGTGGTGTCTGCCAGAGGATCTGGGGATCGGGCCACAAACCTCTGCACTTTCCTGTTGAGCCTGGATGCCAACAGATCCACATCCGGGGTGCCCCAACAAAGGCACAACTGGTGAAACACCTCCGAATGAAGAGACCATTCTCCTTGATCCAAGGTCTGTCGGCTGAGAAAATCCGCCTGCCAATTTTCCACGCCTGGAATGTGAACCGCGGAGTGAGCTGGAACAAAGCGTTCCGCCCAACGGAGGATGCCGGCCACTTCCAAGGCCGCAAGTACACTCTTGGTGCCTCCTTGGTGATTGACATAAGCCACTGCCGTGGCATTGTCCGACTGAATCCGCACTGGACAGCCCCCGAAGATGCTCGGTCCAGTGAACCAGGCAAAGCCTGATCGCTCTCAGTTCCAATACATTTATCGGCAACCTGGATTCTTCCAGGGACTGGATTCCCTGAGCAGAAAACCTGCCGAGAACCCCTCCCCACCCAGATAGACTGGCATCCCTGGATTTCCCTTGAATGAGCATCGGAGACCGAAGCCACCATATCAGGGACTCCCTGGTCCGCTCACTCAGCCGGATCTGATTGTCCAGGGAATGGGGATTCCTGTTCCATCTGAGAAGGATCTCCTCTTGGAGGGTCCTCGTATGAAACTGAGCAAAAGGTACCGCCTCAAAAGATGCCACCATCAGTCCCAGAACCCTCATGCAGGTCCGAAGGGACGACCATTTGGCGGAGAGCAACAGCTGAGTCGCTGTGTGGATTTTCTGGAGTTTTTCCGCAGGAAGAAACACCTTGGCCAGGGATGCATCCAAAGTCAGGCCCAGATAGTCCAGTCTTCTGGAGGGGACCAAGAAAGACTTCTGCAGGTTCATAAGCCACCCAAACTCTGCCAAAGTGGTCATGATGATTTCCAAATTTGACATTAGAGCCTGCGGAGACTCCGCACAGAGGAGGAGGTCATCCAGGTAGCTCAGGACCGATATCCCCCATTGCCGCAACAGTGCCAGAACCGGAGCCAAAACCTTTGTGAAGACCCGGGGAACAGAAGCGAGACCAAAGGGTAATAGCACAAACTGATAATGGTCCTCTCCCACTGCAAAGCGCAGAAAACGCTGGTTTCCTGCGTAAATGGGAATGTGAAGGTAGGCATCCTTGATGTCTATGGAGGCCAAAAAGTCCCCCTGATGCAGGGAGGCCACCACCGTGCGAATGGACTTCATCTTGAACTTTTGCACCCGGACAAAACAATTTAGCATCTTTAAGTCCAGGATCGGACGCACCTTGCCCTCCTTTCTGGGTACTGTGAACAGATTTGAGTAAAAGCCCCGAAAACATTCCCCACATGGAACCGGAACTATTACACCCTGTTGTACCAAGTCCTGGACTGCCCCCAACAGAGCCTCACATTGGAAGGGAAGAACCTTACCAGTGGAACCGATCAAAACTCGATCTTGTACCCCGACCGTATGACCTCGTGAACCCATTTGTCTTGAATCCTGGAGAGCCACGGATCCGGGAGTCGGCAAAGACGTCCCCCCACCCCTGACATGGGTGGGGGGGCGCACCTTCAGGCCAAAGCGGACTTGTCCTCAGGTCTGGAGGAACCTGATTTCTGCTTACCAGACCAGGGTCGCTCTGAACCCCCCGAGGGGGCCTTGAAGGGCATCATTTAGTCGACCGCTCCAGTGGAACGAAAAAACTTCTTGTGGGCTGAAAAGGAGGGTCCCTGTCTGCGACGAGGGTCCTTACCCTTGGCAGCCTGTGGGAGAAAGGTGCTCTTGCCCCCAGTGAGACCCTTGATAATATCATTCAAGGTAGCCCCAAACAGGCGATCCCCCTGAAAAGGGAGATCAGTCAAGGCTTTTTTAGAAGCCTGATTCGCCGACCAGCACTTCAGCCACAGCATGCGCTGGAGGACCCCCCCGCCGAAAACGACAAACGCCCCAGCATTGGAGCAGTATCCAGTGTGGCGTCGCAAACAAATTGCAGTCCCTGCACCATCTGGTCCAGCAACTCCGACACGGCAGGGGGGAGGATTCTCCCCTCCAGGTCATGGCGTAGTAACTTGGTCCATTCTGTTAATGTTTGCGAAACCAGGGCAATGGTAAACACCGGCCTGAAGGCAGACCCCGCCAGGGAAAACATAGTGCGGGACACAGACTCCACCCTACAATCAACCAGATCCCTAAAGGACGGGGAGCCCTCCACCGGGATCACAGTAGCTTTATTCAGCCTGGAGACCCATGGATCCGCCGCAGCTGCGTCCTCCAGCTTTAGGGTATCCCAGATAGACACAATCAGTTCGTCCACCAGTACCTTGTCTTGTGCGACAGCGGAGGCAGAAAGGTCATCCTCACTATCAGAGGAGACGGGGCGCGAGACAACAGCCCCAGAGGGGAGACCTGTGTCAGCAGCGCCCAGTTCAGATTCCGAATCTGAGGCATCAGATGAGGCAGGGGTTGGCGGGGGTAGTTTTTAAGCACCTCGCCCCTGAAAAGCCACCTCCACCCGGGACACAAATGACTCCAGGACTGCCGAAAGTGCATCAATAGTGAGCGTGCCTAGAAACCCCCGCAGAGAGAGAGAGAGACCCCCCAAGGCTCACCACCCACAGAAAGATGCACCAGAAGTCCCAGTATGTCTGCTCAGCAGTGCTCGTCCTTTCAAAAGGAAGGCCTGCAGGGCGACGTGCCCGGGTCTAGGGAGGGGCTCCACCCCCTCACACGCCTCCAGGAACTCCCACAGTAGCCCAGCTTTGAGGAAAAAACTGAGCTGGGTGTACCAAGATGGCCACCACCATGTAAAGCACATGGAGGCTTCAAGAAAATGGCGGCCCCGCGCGTCTGCGGCGGTAAAGGGGGCCCCCCTCCTGACTGACCGACGATCGACCAGCAGGTGGGCCCTGGGGAGCCAGGTTGGAAACCCCCCCCCCCGCACAATAGCCGTCCACACCGGCGGGACCCCCCACCCCCTGCCCGCTAAGTGGCCTGCACGCAGATCCAGTCTCCCCACATATCCCCATGCGACAGAGACCCCCCCAGGAGGGGGGAAAAGGGGGTGGAGGAAGGGGGGCACCATAGGTGGGGGGTGCACAGTGGAACAGGGGGGGAACCCGGAGAAACGGGGGTCTGACTGTCCCAGGGAGGGGCCCGCATCCACCCCCAAAACCTGACATGAGGAAAAGGGGAAACAGCTACTCACCATACCGGAACAGGCAGGCGCCAACTCCTGACAGAACCCCTTGCCGCCGTAGTGGGGGGGGGGTTGTCGGCCAATAGGAATGCTGCGACTCGGTCGCAGACCGGTCGTATGCGACCAGGCTAGATGTTTAACCCCCGTCCAGTGGGACTATGTCACGGCCGACCCAGCGCGGAGCTAGGGCCTGCACGCACTTGTAGGCCGGCTGGGTTGACCACTGGATCTCAATATACAGCCTGTCGCCCAGATCCGGCATAATTGCTTGTAGATCTCACAAGAACAATCCGGAGAAAAAAGCCAGCTAAAAAAAAAAAAGGAATAATCTAAAAAGCTTGCCAGGACCAGAGATCCCAGCAAGAAACTTAGGTCCTTACTCCTGACTAGGCAGAAAAAAACTGACATCCTATAGCAGGAAGAGAGAGGGTATACCCCTTAGGGACTGCCCATAGGTGTAGCCAGAATAATTTTTCTGCCTAGTGTCCTACTCCTGTAGGGGGCAGACATACCCTATGGATATCAAGATATGAGTCCTGCGTTTGTCAATGAGCGACAGAGAAAACAATACACCCTCAAAAAGAACGACCTTTTAACCGGCTGTGGCGATTTCTGTGATCTCGCCGAGCCGGTGGAACTACGCCATTCCGTCTTCTTACAGCAGGTAAATTGGTCTCTAATTTTGAAACCCCGTCTACTTCAACCTCTGATCTCTGAAGGACTAGTCTGGCTTTCTGACTTTATCTCAAAGCAAGCACATTTGTTACTATTGAAACTATGGGAACACTTGTCTTGGCTGCATATGTCATCCTTACTTTCTATCTCTCCACACACTCTTTCTATGTCTTGGGTCCATTAATGTTTGGTCAGTATGATTATCATCTATAAGTATTGGACAATTTAGGTACAATATTTAGAATTCAAACGGGATAAATTGGATCCTTTCTTCTTATCCTTTATATTTATATCTTTGACTTCAGAACATTGGCTCTTTATATTTTATATATAATTTTTATACTTTGACACTATATTTGAGTTATTGACCAAAATCTCTATTTAGACCCATCATTTATTTGGGGTACACTGCTTAACCTACATTCACTGTGCCAAAAAAATTTTGGGCAACTTCCGGTGGTCTTCTTAGTCTTTTTCTTTTCCCTCACTTGTGGATTCTTTACACACATACTGTACATTGCTTCTGTGTGATAATCTCATTTTGCACATACTATGCCCACATTTTGTGCATTTCTCCGGTGGTCTTACTATTCTTTTCTTCTCCTTCTCATTTGGATCTTTCACTTACATACATTTCCTCTGATAGATATTCTTTTATATTCATATCCAGTAGGGCCTCTGCTGAGGCCATCACCTGCTGCCTGTTACGGATATATATTTGCTTCCATTCAAGGTGTTACAAGTTACCTGGGATTATATTATGTACGTATCCAACCGGTATTTACTTATGTAAAGCACATCACCTTGGGTATTGATTTGACACTATAAAAACTTCTCACTTACTTCCAACTTCTCAGACGTCCAGTGTGGGCTTTCCGGGATCCTTGCGGAATCGACCGAGGCAGTTTATTCAATTATTTGGGAATTACTCACATACTACTTCATTCAGATGCACCTACACACCTTGAAGATCTCTTCTTGCCTCGGCCATAATCGGCGCCTTTTTTGCTACACCACCACTTAAATGTGGCAACATTCAGACACGGCCTTGTACACCATAGTAGAATGACTAGAGTGCTGCGTATTAGCTACATTTTTTACTTTTATACAATATTATACGACAGATGCAGTGTATGTAGATGTATTGTGAATATCTATATTTATATGAATTACTGATGTATATATTCTTTTCACCAACATCTAGAAATGAATTCCAGTTGACCTCTGAAGAAGGCCACTCCCGAAACGCGTCAGTTCTTCTCTGGAATTCATGCGCTCTACTCCTGGCCCTCTGTAACGTGTGATGTACTATGTTAGCAGTGCTAATGTCTGTGTTTTTAACAATATAGTGTTTATCTACAGATGTACCGCTGTATGCGGTTTTGTTTTATTATGGTTCACTCAATAAACTTATAAATGTTATACCTTTTGTATTTTTTGGATGTTGGGTTGCCCATAAAGTCCCGCCTTATAGGGGAATCTTTTCTTTTCATATACTACTAGGGATGTTGGCAACACCCATCCAGACACCTATAGCTGAACAAATACATTTTCTCAAAGAGGACCAGGTCCTCTAAACAGCAGCCTGCAAAACCTTGTGGCCAAAGGAAGCATCCACAGATGCCAACACATCCACTTTATTGAACTTTGTGAAAGTGTGCACCAACGACTAGGTGGCCGCCTTGCATGCCTGTGTCACTGACGCCTGATGACGGAAGGCCCAGGAGGCACTGAGCACCCGAGTAGAGTGCGCCTTAACAGGGAAAGGAGGAACCTGACCCCTGATGGAATAGGCCTGAATCACCGTCTGTTTGATCCATCTGGAAATGGTCGCAGAGGAAGAGGACAAACCTGAGTCTGACTTCCTAAAAGACTCTGTAGCTGCCAGGTACACTCTAATTGCCCAGACCACATCCAAGGCATGCAGCAATTTCCTTCAGATGTTTTGGCCTGGGACACAGGGAAGGCAACACAATGTCTTCCTTCAAATGAAAATCAGAAAACCTTTGGAAGGAACAACAGACAGGGACAAAGAACCACCTTATCTCTGTGAACCACCAAGTAAGGTGAACGACAGGATAACGGGACCAATTCCAACACCCTGCACGCAGAGGTGATAGCCAACAAGAAAGCCACCTTCTGGGACAACTTAAGCAGGGGAATCTCCCAAAGATTCTCAAAAGAAGGCTTCTGGAGGACTGAGAGCACCAAATTGAGCGCCGAAGAATGAAGCCACCATATCAGGGACTCTTTCGTTCCCCGGCTCAGCTGGATCTGATTGTTCAGAGACTACAGATTCTTGTTCTATTTGGCCAGAATCTCCCTTTGCAGGGGCCTCTTATGGAACTGTGCAAACGGAACCGCCTCAAAGGTGGACACCCATCAGGCCTAGCACCCGCATGCAAGTCCAGAGGGATGACTATCTGCTGGACAGCAGGAGACGAATCGCAGCCTGCAGTTTCTGGAGTTTGTCCAGAGGAAGGAGCACTCTGGCTAGGGCCTAATCCAGAGTCGGAACCAGATAGTCCAGCTTTGTGGACGGAACCAGAGCGGACTTCTGAAAATTTAGAATTCTGCCGAACTACCTCAGAGTTCGTATGGTGATTTCCAGGTTATCCACCAGAGCAGTATCAGACTCGTAGAAGAGGTCGTACAAGTAGCCCAGTACCCAGATCCCCCATTGGCATAACAATGCTAGCACTAACACTTTTCTGAAGACCTGAGGAGCAGAGACAAGACCAAAGGTAAATGCCACAAACTGATAATGATCCTCTCCCACGGCAAAGCGAAGGAAGCGTTGGTGACCGGCGCATATTGGAATGTGAAGATAAGCATCCTTGATGTCGATTCGCACAAAGCAGTTCAGTGCCTTGAGATCCAGGATTGGACACACCTTGCCTTCCTTCCTGGGAACTGTAAACAGGTTTGAGTAAAAACCCTGAAAACGTTCCGAAGTTGGAACCGGGACAATTGCCCCTTGAAGTAAAAGGTCTTGTACCGCCCCAAACAGACCCTGTAAGCAGTCCAGGGGCAGGCGCAAGATGGAAGGCAAGAACCTTGCCGGAGGACAAGAGCGAAACTCGATCTTGTAGCCTGACCGAATGACTGTGGACCCACTTGTCTTGTACCAGGGAAGTCCATGGGCACAAAAACCAGCGAAGACGTCCCCCCACCCCCGATACAGGTGAGGGCGCACCTTCATGCTGAGGGAGCCTTGTCGGCAGGTCTGGAGAAGCCCACTCTCTGGTTGCCAGACTAGGTTCGTTTGGATCCTCCAGAGGAGGCCCTGAAAGGCTTCGAGCCCTTATCAGTCGACCCTGAGGGACGAAAAAACTTCTTATGAGCCAAGAAGGAGGGCCCACATCTACGACAAGGGTCTTTGCCCTTAGTAGCCTGCGGATAAAAGGCACTCTTTCCCCCTGTGAGACCTTTAATGATGTCATACAGGGTAGCTCCAAACCGGTGATATCCTTGAAAGGGGAGATCAGTCAAGGCCTTTTTAGAAGTCTGGTCTGCAGACCAGTATTTGAGCCAAAAGACGGCCCAAGGACCACTGTAAAACAGAGAACCGAGCCCCTAGGGGGGCCGCATCCAAAGAGGAATCACAGATAAACTGCAGCCCCTGGACCAGCTGGTCCGCCCGCTCAGCAAATACAGGGGGGAGATGTTCTCCCTCCAGGTCAAGGCACAAAAGCTTAGCCCATTCAGTCAGTTTGTGACACCAGGGCAAAGGTGAATAACAGCCTCAGTGTTGAACCAGCCAGAGTGTACATATTGCGGGCCACAGCCTCCGCCTTGCTGTCAGCCGGATCCTTAAAGGCCGGAGACTCTTCAAATGGAATCATGGTTTCCTTGTTCAATCTGGAAACCAGAGGGTCCACCACCGGTGGAACAGTCCACTTCTTAAGAAGGGACTCCTCATAGGGGTTTCGCCTAGCAAATCACTTAGGGACCCCAAGGGGACGCTTTAGTCATCCTCACTCTTTAGCGACAATTCTGTCAAAATAGGCGGGGAAAGGAAATACCTCTGCCGCTCTGTATTGCTTGTGAGTGCCAAAGGGAACCTGCACCTCCATCGCAGCAGTAGCTGCATCCTCCATCTTTAAGGTCTCACGCACAGATACAGTCAGTGTTTTCACCAGTGCCTTATCGTGCGCAGTTACAAATATGGAGTAATCATCCCAGCACCGAATCTGGGAAGGACCCCAGCAGATTGGTGATGTCATCAGTCAGCGTTTACACGGAAGTGGTGAGCAACGTTTCCGGATCATAGAGCTGTGTGAGAAGAGCTGGGGTCCCGGGCTGTGTGTTCTCCCCTGTGTTCAGGTAGTCGGATAAATGCCAAAAGTAAAGCGAAGCCGGAAGCCTCCTCCCGATGGATGGGAGCTGATAGAACCTACATTGAGATATAATGGTGGTATGGCGCTTATAGATAATGCAGGGGAATATATAATAATAATAATGATAAAAATAGGGAGTGGTAAGTATGGAATGAGTGGCCAGGACAATATTCAGCGTATAATTATATGCTGTACTGATAATGAGCACAAGGTGGGGATTATAAGTCCATTGTGCAAGTCTCTGGGGAGATAAAGAACTGGAATCCACTGAAGGATAAGCAGATACAGGGTAGATCCAGGGATGGATGGATGGGTGGGTCACAAGGCACTCAGGGCTGCTGTCCAGGAGAGTGAAGGGCCGGCCGACTGCCTTAATGAATACTTCTGTTCAGTTTTTACAGAAGAAAAAGAAGGAGAAGGACCTCCACTTGAAAGGATGACTAATGAATCGTTTGATGCATGTGTCTTTACAGAGGAAGACGTTCTAAGATTGCTGTCTAAAGTGAAGACAAATAAGTCACAGGGTCCTGATGAGATACACCCAAAATTATTAAAAGAGCTTAGTGGTGAGCTGGCAAAACCATTAACAGATTTATTTAACCAATCATTAGTAACAGGAGACGTCCCAGAAGATTGGAAATTGGCAAATGTCGTGCCCATTCACAAGAAAGGTAGTAGGGAGGAATCGAGCAACTATAGACCAGTGAGTCTGACATCAATAATAGGCAAATTAATGGAAACCCTATTAAAGGATAGGATTGTGGAACATCTTAAATCCCATGGATTGCAAGATGAAAAACAACATGGGTTTACTTCAGGGAGATCATGTCAAACAAATCTTATACATTTTTTTGACTGGGTGACTAAAATAATAGACGGTGGAGGTGCAGTAGACATTGCATATCTAGATTTTAGTAAGGCTTTTGACACTGTCCCACATAGAAGACTTATAAATAAACTGCAGTCATTCAGCATGGACTCCCATATTGTTGAGTGGATTAGGCAGTGGCTGAGTGACAGACAACAGAGGGTTGTAGTCAATGGAGAACATTCAGAACAAGGTCATGTTACCAGTGGGGTACCTCAGGGATCTGTACTGGGACCAATTTTGTTTAATATCTTCATAAGTGATATTGCAAAAGGCCTCGATGGTAAGGTTTGTCTTTTTGCTGATGACACAAAGATATGTAACAGGGTTGATGTTCCTGGAGGGAAACGCCAAATGGAAAAGGATTTAGGAAAACTAGAAGAATTGTCAGAACTCTGGCAACTGAAATTTAATGTGGATAGGTGCAAGATAATGCACCTGGGGCATAAAAACCCAAGGGCAGAATATAGAATATTTGGCACAGTCCTGACCTCAGTATCTGAGGAAAGGGATTTAGGAGTAATTATTTCAGAAGACTTAAAGGTGGGAAGGCAATGTAATAGAGCAGCACGAAATGCCAGCAGAATGCTTGGATGTATAGGGAGAGGTATAAGCAGTAGAAAGAGAGAAGTGCTTATGCCGCTGTACAGAACACTGGTGAGACCTCACTTGGAGTATTGTGCGCAGTACTGGAGGCTATATCTCCAGAAGGATATAGATACTCTAGAGAGAGTTCAGAGAAGAGCTACTAAACTAGTACATGGATTGCAGGAAAAAACTTACCAGGAAAGGTTAAAGGACCTTAACATGTATAGCTTGGAAGAAAGAAGAGACAGAGGGGATATGATAGAAACTTTTAATACATAAAGGGAATCAACTCGGTAAAGGAGGAGAGCATATTTAAAAGAAGAAAAACTACCACAAGAGGACACAGTTTTAAATTAGAGGGGCAAAGGTTTAAAAGTAATATGAGGAAGTATTACTTTACTGAGAGAGTAGTGGATGCATGGAATAACCTTCCTGCAGAAGTGGTAGCTGCAAATACAGTGAAGGAGTTTAAGCATGCATAGGATAGGCATAAGGCTATCCTTCATATAAGATAGGGCCAGGGACTATTCATAGGATTCAGATATATTGGGCAGACTGGATGGGCCAAATGGTTCTTATCTGCCGACACATTCTATGTTTCTATGGGAAGTCGACTCTGAGCAGTAGATAAAGAGAAGAGGGAAGCACCTCTTGAGTGTGGTAAAAGCACAATTTATTACAAAGCGATATAGTAACTTACATTATAGTAAGCAGGTAAATACATGGCTCTCCAAGGGCGGCTGCTGGGGGTTACATCCCAGTGTCCCGATGTCCAGGTGCAGGCTTGATGACCGGAAATTGGTGGAGACTTTCCTGGGTCCTTCCGGAGGTGCCGTGCAGCGGTGGAGACTTGTGCGGCGGCCGGGAATCAGCGGAGGCGTCTGACGTCACAGGTAGGTGTGGGTAGTCTGGGCTTTACAACTAGTTTCGGAGCATGCGCGAGAGTCTGATCCCGGACCTGCGCTCTCCTTTCTCAAGTAAGCTTACTATAATGTAAGTTGCTATATTGCTTTGTAATAAATTGTGCTTTTACCACACTCGATAGAACCTACATTGGATGAGCTCGATCAGAAAATGAGAGAAGCTGAGACTGAGCTTCATGAAGGAAAGAGGAATTTCTGTGGCTAATATTTCGTATTCATCATCAAAAAAATCGTTATATATTTGACCTCTTTTACAAGAGAAAATCTATAAGCAGAGAATTGTATGATTATTGCATCAGAGAAGGATATGCAGACAAAAATCTTATTGCAAAATGGAAGAAACAAGGATATGAGAACTTGTGCTGCTTGCGCTGCAGACCAGAGATACAAATTTTGGAACAAACTGCATTTGTCGAGTCCCCAAGAGCAAGCTTGAAGTGGGGAGAATTATTGAGTGCACACATTGTGGCTGCAGAGGATGCTCTGGATAAAGACTGTTTTATCTTTGCTTTTTTTTTCATTTATAGTGTTGTTATTTTAAAATGGTAACTGTTTGTTCCAGATATCTTGAAGCTATTCATTTTTATGTTTAATAAACTTGATGTCCACCTTTTGCTTTTTTCAAAAATAAAAAAAATCATCCCAGCACCAGGGGATTAGGAGGGGCTCCCACGGCCAAAATCCCCATCCACAGGGCTCCACTGTCATGGCCGCTGCTATTTTCAATGGCAAACCACGTAAAATGGCCACCGGACTACACAAACATGGCCGCCGTGCATTGAGCACACAGGCTACAAGAAAATGGCGGCCCAGCACCATAAGGCTCCCAGGGACCCAGGAGGGATCTCTAGGCCTCAAGGACAGGCCCAGGCAGGACAGGGGGATCTGGCAGGAGCCCCCACCAGGTACGCCCCCCACCCCCATCTCCAGTATAGCGCCCTGCCCGCACCCCAGGAGGTAAACCAGACCACCCAACAGTCCCAACATAAGTGGAAGGGGGAAAAGATGAACAGGGTTCATACACATTTTCACCAATAAAATTCCATGACTTTTCCATGATTTCACATAAATATTCATGACCTAATGTTTCATGAAATGTCTATGTATACATGTTAAATAAGAAGAAAATCCATGTCACACCCAGCATATTTTTACTAAAATAAATGACAATCTTTGTAGTGTACAGTACCTCTGCATTTAGGGTTTAGTTTCTGGATACAGCGTGACTCAAAATGGTCCCTTGTTTTACAGGGGATGAGATGGAAGTACCGCTGCTGCAGCTGGGAGCCGGTGTCACTTAAGGCGCACAGGTGAAAAGGCCAGCGATCAGATTGGAAGCTGTCAAGCACGCAGCTGCAGACTGCTGCTTTGCACCTTTAGCGTGGCTAGACAGCGCTGCCTCTCCCATGTTCGAAATGTCACACTGTACATTTAGCGGACATGATACAGGAGAAGGTCAGAGGCTGCGGACATGATACAGGACAAGGTCAGAGGCTGCGGACATGATACAGGACAAGGTCAGAGGCTGTGGACATGATACAGGAGGTGGTCAGAGACTGCGGACATGATACAGGAGGTGGTCAGAGGCTGCGGCATGATACAGGAGGTGGTCAGAGGCTGCGGACATGATACAGGAGGTGGTCAGAGGCTGCGGACATGATACAGGAGGTGGTCAGGGGCTGCGGACATGATACAGGAGGTGGTCAGAGGCTACGGACATGATACAGGAGGTGGTCAGAGGCTGCGGACATGATACAGGAGGTGGTCAGAGGCTGCGGACATGATACAGGAGGTGGTCAGAGGCTACGGACCTGATACAGGAGGTGGTCAGAGGCTGCGGACATGATACAGGAGGTGGTCAGAGGCTACGGACATGATACAGGAGGTAGTCAGAGGCTTCGGATATGATACAGGAGGTAGTCAGGGGCTGTTGACATGATAGAAGATAGAAGAGCACAGGGGAAGCAGAGAGCACTGGAGGAGCTGAAGGGCACGGAGGGGGGGAGGGAGACTGGAGAGAATTAAGGGGGGGTTTGGAAAGCATTGCAGGGGGGTTGGAAGGCGCGGGGGGAGCATTGAAAACCAGGGGGATGGAGAGCACAGGGGGAGGGGGGGCTGGAGAGCACTGTCTGGGGGGAACTGGAAATCACCGAGGGTGGAGCCAGGGAGCTAGAGAGCACTGGGGGACCCAGAAAGCATGTGGGGGGAGAGATGAAAAGCACTGTGGGGACGTGAAGAGCAACGGGGGGGGGGCTAAAGAACACTGGGGGGGCTAAAGAGCACTGAGGGGGGGCATTTTTACATTCAGCGTATAGCACTGGTACAGGTAGGTGTCCTTCCGGGTCCGCATTTTGACCTTACTCTCAGTCACTGGCCAGCAGCAGCCGAGGAGATGATCGTCCCTCCAGTGATGCGTCCGCTGCCTGTGATTGGTTTGTAATCTCCCGGCTGTTATTGCTGCTGCTGGCCAGTCACAGTGTCTCCAGGCAAACCGCGGCCGGCCCTCCCCGCTGCCTGATTGGTTCACAATCATCTCCTTGGCTGCTGCTGGCCAGTGACAGCGCAAAGCAAAGTAAATAGTATGTGGCACTGGCAATAAAATAACATTAGGGAATAAAATAAATTAAAATAATTAAGCATCCGCTCCCCGCTCCTCCACGTGACTTTTCCAAAACCTTAGTGTGTTTCCTAAGTTTCCATGATCTTTCCAGGCCTGGAAAGTGTCATCTACAAATTCCAAAACTTTTCCAGGTTTTCAAGGATCGTACGAACCCTGGATGAAGGGGGTGCCTGATGAGGAGGGGAACCTGGGGGTCCAACCGTCCCCAGGAGGGGCCCATGACCACCCCAAAACCCTCCAGGGGGAGAGGGGGGACAGCTACTCACTATACCAGGAACCAGACAGGCACCACCCAAGACAGAACCCCTCGCCATTGAAATGGGGGCTGTAGGCCAGGAGGAAGGCTGCGACTCAGGCCAGGACCCGGTCGTATGCGACCTCACGTGGCGTTTAACTCACAGTCCAGCCCCCATCCAGTGGGTCTATGCCGACTTATCGCGGAGCGGAGATCTGCGTGCGTGTGTGTGCTGGCCAGACTGGGGTGACCACTGGATCTAGATTATCCAGCCCATTGCCCAGTTGATTGTAGATCTTACAGGGAAAAATTCAGGAGAAAAAAATCTATCTAAAAATAAAAATTTGCCAGGACCAGAGATCCCAGCAAGGAACTAGGTCCTTACTCATGACTAGGCAATAAAAAAAAAAAAGAAGTACCTATAGCAGAGAGAGGGAGTATGTCCCCTGGGACTGCCCATAGGCGTAGTTAGACTTTTTTCTGCCTAGTGTCCTACTCCTGTAGCGGACAGTATAACCCAATGGTTAAGAAGATCAAGAGATGTGTCTTTCAATGAAAACAGCAAAATAAAGGTAGAAAAACTGGGATTTTTTTCATTTTGACACATAAGGCTGAATTCCGCTCACATTATTGATTGCATGGGAAAATTTAAGGTATTAGGCTGTACTTGCGCTTTAAGACCAAACAGATTTTTACACATTTAAAATTTTTTATATGTAGTAGGTGCACTTCAACTTACAAGGAGCTGCATAGCTGATTGAGCATATGTAAAATAGAACAAGAAATTATGGGAATGGCACAGTATTTTGGATTCATTTATAAAGAATGGCTACAAGAAGTAATTTCTGCTACAGTGGGCAATATCAACTTTTGATGAAGAAAGGAATACTTTTTCAATGGCAAACCATTACATCTATCTAATTAACCCCTTCCCTGCCAGTGTCATTTTTACAGTAACAGTGCATATTTATAGCACTGATTACTGTAGTAATGTCACTGGTACCCCCAAAAGTGTCAAAAATGTCAGTCAAGGGTCTGATCTGTCCGCCGCAATGTCGCAGTCCCGCAAAAAAAAAAAAAAATTGCAGATCGCCGCCATTACTCGTTATAAAAAAAAAAAAAAATGACAGAAATCTTTCCCTTAGTTAGTAAACGCAATAACTTTTGCGCAAACCAATCAAAATACGCTTATTGTGATTTATTTACTAAACATAGGTAGCAGAAAACAAATTGGCCAAAATTTAAAAAAATTTTGATTTTTACATTTTTTGGGGGGGGGGGGGGAATTTCATATAAAAAATTTTTAAAAATATTGTTATTTTTCAAAATAAATGCTCTTTTTTTTGTTTATAAAAAGTAAAAATCGCACAGGTGATCAAATACCACCAAAAGAAAGCTCTGTTTGTGGGGAAAAAAAGGACGCAAATTTTGTTTGGGTACGGCTTCGCACGACCGCGCAATTGTCAGTTAAATTTGCACAGTGCCGAATCGCAAAAAGTGGCCTGGACGTAAGACAGCAAAATCCTCCGGTGGTAAAGTGGTTAAACACATCCAATAAAAAAAAAAAAAAAAAAATCTATTTTTTTCATCAATTTAGGCCAATATGCATGCTGCTACATATTTTTGGTAAAAAAAAATCCCAACAGGCGTATATTAATTGGTTTGCGCAAAAGTTATCGCGTCTACAAACCATGGGATATTTTTATATATTTATTTTTACTAGGAATGACGGCAATCAGCGATTTTTAGCAGGACTGCGCCATTGCGGTGGACAAATTGGACATCTGACACTTTTTGGGGAACCAGTGACACTAATACAGTGATCAGTACTAAAAAAAAAATGCAATGTTACTGTACTGACACTGGCAGGATAAGTTAACATCAGGGGTGATCAGATCAAAGGGTTAGGTGTGTTCTTAGGTGGTGCTTAGCAGGAAGGAACACAAGATCTCCATCTTATCCCCTTGGAGAACGGCAACCCGCCTCGTTTACATAGGCAGAGCGCCTTCCTGCCTGTCCCAGGGATGATTGCGGGTGGCCGGCAGACATCGGGTCTGTCGGACCCATTGATTGACATCACCACTATACAATCATGGCAACATCTAGTGGCTATTGAACGAGATGACATAAAGGTAGGCCCTTTTGTGCAATAGTGCCACTTTGCAGCAGTATATACACGGCGGCTGGTCGGCAAGTGGTTAAAAAAAAAAAAAAAGGTTTTTATTTGTACTTACCGTAAAATCCATTTCTCTGCGTTTGACGGACACAGTGCTCCATAAATCATAACTAGTGGGTTATATTGCCTCCTCCAGGAGTAGGACTAGGCAGAACAAAAAACCACCTGGCTATGCCCATGGGCTGTCCACAGCTTGGTATATAACCCCCCTCTCTGCTCTAGGTAATCAATTTTGTAGCAAGCAGTATTAGAAGTATCAGAACTCCATAGAGGGATGGGATCTGTCTCAGTCAAACTCAGAGAAATGGATTTTACGGCAAGTACAAAAATCCCATTTTCTCTTTCGTTCATCCATAAATCATAACTATTGGGACGTCCAAAAGGAAAATGAGGGGTGGGGAAAATAATCCAAGGCTAAGCATAGGAGCCCTTAACCAGGACACAGGAGCCCCATCTGTAAAATAAAGGTTTAAAGAAAAAAAAACACCCCGCAAGAGAGAACAGCCCCTCAAACAGCAGCCTGCAAAACTTTTGCGGCCAAAAGAAGCATCCGATGCCAAAAGAAGCATTCGATGCCAAAGTATCTACCTTATAGCATTTTGTAAAGGTATGCATGGATGACCAAGTGGTCGCCTTGCAAACTTGCGATATTGAAGCCTGATGACGGAAGGCCCAAGAAGCACTCAGCACCTGAGTAGAATGCTCTGTGACAGGGAAAGGTGGAACCTGACCTTTAATGGAATAGGCCTTTGTCACTGTCTGTCTGATTCATCTGGAGATGGTAGCCGAAGAAGCAGCTAAAGCGGGTCTGACCTTCGAAAGAACTCAGTAGCTGCCAGATACACCCAAATCGCACAAACCACATCTAAGGTATGCAAGGCAATGTCCTTGGGATGAGCCAGTTTGGGACACAAGGAAGGCAACACAATGTCCTCATTCAAATGTAAGTCAGAGACAACTTTGGGCAGGAATGATGGACTATTAAATAGGGACTGCAACAAGATAATGCCGCCAATTCCGATAACCTGCGGGCTGAGGTAATCGCCACCAAGAAGGTCACCTTCTGAAATAAAGTAGGCAAGGGAATCTCCCAAATATTCTCAAATGGAGATTTCTGGAGAACCGAAAGTACTAAATTTAAATCCCATGGCGGCAAAAGAAACCGCGTACAGGTGAAGCCACATGTCAAAATCCTCGAATGAAGGTATGAACTAAAGAGTGCATGGCTAGGGGTTGCTGAAAGAAGATTGCCAGGGCAGACACCTGGCCCCTTGATAGTACTCAAGGCAAACTTCTGATCAGCGACTTGTTGAAGAAAGGTTAAGATGCGAGCCACAGAAAAGGATCGAGGATGTGCGCCAATCGACTCACACCAAGAAATGTACACTTTCCACGTACAATGGTATTACTTGCTGGAAGACAACTTTCTCGCCTTCACCATAGTAGGGATCACTGATCCAAACAGTCCTCTATCTCACAGTACCTGGCTTTCAATAGCTAAGCCATTAAAACCAGCCACTGTAAAGCAGGATGGTAGATCAGCCCTTGGAACAACTGGTCTTCTCTGAGAAGAAGCCCCCAGGGGATGTTAACAGCCACCAGGATGATTGGAAGATCCTCGCTCTCGATTCCTCGCAAGAACTGCAGAAGAAGCCTTAGCCGAGGATGATATTAGCCTTACCCTGGCCCTTGGAGGCCTGTGGCATCTATCAAAGGACCCCGTAACCTCGTCACGAACTTTGGTATCCTTCTTTGGAGCCGAACCTGCTCCTACTAAAGAAGCTGCATGTAACACATGCATGTGCAAACAGAACTGTATTAAAAGGTGGATATCACCAGACCCAGAACCTGTATGCAAAATGGGGGAGAGAGAACTATCTGTGTGATAGCAGCGGGTGAATCATGGCCTATGGTCCTGAAGTTTGTGCATAGGAAGGGCCACCCTGGTCAGAAATAGAATTAGACCCAAGTAAATCCATTCCCTGGACAGGGATAGGGGGACCTTAGGTAGTTCACACATTACCTGAACCTTTGCAGGAATTAAATCCGCACAAGGAGACTCAGGACCTAAAAACGCTGTAAAGGATAAGCTTTGTCCCCCTTTCTGGGTACCCCCAGAAGAAACATTTCACAGATATCCTTGACGCTCACCAAAGAAGTCCACACAGGTCAGAAACCAGCGAAAATGTCCCCCCACCCCAATAATGGGCGAGGGCAGACCTTCGTGCTGAAGGAGTCTTGTCTGCTGGTCTGGGGAAGCTAGCTCTATGCTTACCAGACCAAGGTTGCTTGGAACCTCCCGGGGAAGATTTAAAAGATCTATTTTCCTTATTCTCCATCCCAGAAGAACGAAAGGATTTTATATGGGCTAAGGAGAGCCCCAGTCTGCGGCGAAGCTCCTTCCCTTTCCTTGACTGTGGCAGGAAGGTACCCTTCCCCTCCGGGATACCCTTAATGATGTCATCCAGAGTAGCCCCAAACAAGCGATCGCCTTGAAAGGGCAGATCAATTAGAGCTTTCTTAAAGGCTTGGTCTGCGGACCAATACTTAAGCCACAGCACACGCTAATCGCCACCGCTGAAAAAGACAGCGTGGACAGCACAGGAGCTGTATCCAAAGTTGCATCACAAATATACTGCAGCCCATGGACCGACTGGTCAGCTAAAATCAACATAAGCAGCGGGGACCTGCTTACCCCCCCAGGCCCTGCGCAAAAGTTTGGCCCATTTAGTTAGGGTCTTAAGACACCAAGGCTTAGGCAAACACTGGCCGCAATGCCGAACCAGCCATAGTAAACATGCTGCATGCCACAGCCTCCACTTTGTCAGCGGGGTCCTTAAAGGACGGGGATTGCTCTACTGGGATCATGGTTGCTTTATTCAACCTGGAAACAGGAGGGTCCACCACTGGTGGATTAGCCCACTTTTTTTTTTAGCCCACCCAGGACAATAAAGACTGCAGGACCGCCATCAATGCAACCATTGGAAGCTGGGGTTCCAAGGGGCCCGCCACCTCAATGAGTGGGTCAGTGGGGGAGATGTGACCCTGAGGCGCCATAAGGAAAGGAAGACCTTGCAGTAAAAAAAACAATCTTTTGGCACCACCAAAGGATCCCCTCAAGGCTCAGGGTACCTATCAGCAGAGAGAAAGATAAGAGGGACCCCCAAAGACTCACCCTACCAACCGGAGGAGCGCCGAGAATTCGAACCCAACATCATTATGGAAGCTATCCCTGTTCATATGGCCCGGGCACAGGAAGAGGAAGAACTTGGACATCCCCACGAGGCTTCAGTTGTCTCCAGCATCTCCCAGACTAATGGAAAAATCGACCCTGTGACACCATCCGGCTACACAAACATGGCTGTCAACTGGAGACCAGCCAGACTAGGGGAAAATGCCCACCATAAGCTATAAACACTGAAGCATGCTGCCAGGATCTTTCTTGCACCCTCTGCAAGGTGAACCCCTCCCCAAAGGTAGGACACACATTTAGGGGAAACTATCCACCAGTCTCTGCACTGGGACCCCCCCCCTGCACTATACCCACACTGCAAACACAGCAGGGCATGCACCTAGGGGTATCCTACACTGGGACCCCTGCAGACTACCAGGAAGGGACACACACTATCCCAGGACCCTTACTGCGTGGGGATAGCAGGGGAGAGCCCAGGGGTCTCTGCTGCATTCTCTGTCGTGGGACCCCCACCAGACCTCATGTCCAGACAGGGGGAATGGGAGTGGGGGAAGCCCAGCTCAGTGAGGGATTTAAGGATGGGTGGTTACCTGCATCCACCCCAAAGAAAACCAACAAAAGGGGAGAGGGGGACTGTACTTACCCTTCCATGGTGCAAGTAACATTCAAGATAGAACTCGCCACCAAAGTAGGGGAGCTGTCGGCCAAGGGAGCGCTGCAACTCAGACCCAAGCCCGGTCATATGCGACCCTGCGAGGCATTTAACTCATAGGCTAGCCTCTGTCCGTGAGGTTATGTCGTGGCTGACCTAGCACATAGCTGCAGTCTGCACAAGCTTGCTGGCTGGGCTGGGGGGACCACTGGATTTAGATTATCCAGCCTGTCCCCCAGCCTGGCAGTTGATTTTAGATCTCCAAAGAGAAAACAAAAAAGATGTAAGGAAGGAGAAAATTGCTAGGACCAGAGATCCTAGCCAGAAGCCTAGGTCCTTACTCCTGACTGGACGGATTAAAACTGATGGCCCATGGGCATAGCTAGGTGTTTTTTGTTCTGCCTAGTCCTACTCCTGGAGGCGGCAATATAATCCACTAGTTATGATTTATGGAGTGCTGTGTCCGTCGATGAACGAAAGAGAAACATTTTTACAGTCTCCTTAAATTTTTTTTCTTTTTTTTTTATGAACTTTATTGCTGTCACAAGGGATGAACAACTCTGAAAGCATGGGCAGTGACAGGTCCTCTTTATGAAGAAATCTGGAGTCTTTTAGACCCCAACCATCTCCTCTGGCCTCCAATAGAGCCTAGTCCTGGAAGAGGCAATATAACCCACTAGTTATGATTTATGGAGTGCTGTGTCCGTCGAACAAAAGAGAACATTTTTACACTGTCTCAAATTTTTTTTTTTTTTTTATTAACTTTTTTGCTGTCACAAGGGATGAACAACATCCCTTGTGAAAGCATGGGCCAAGACAGGTCCTCTTTATGAAGAAATCTGGAGTCTTTTAGACCCCAACCACCATCTCCTCTGGCCTCCAATGGAGCCAACCACACACAGATTGGTCTGATCTGCTGCTTCCCTGGCCGGTAATGGCCAGGTAAACATAATTGAAGCCGGAAGCGATGAACTCGTTGTCGCTTCTGGTTTCTGACGTGAACATCAAGGTGTATCCAGAACTGGATGCTGTCGGTCAAACATTGGGCTTCCAGATTGCTCAGCCCAGTAAAGGCGGTGGCAGCGACACCAACTGCCTGTAAAAGTAATCCAGCAGCTCTTTAGCCACTCAGATTACTTTTACTGGCTATGAAATCACAATGACCAAGATGTCAGCCTTCCTATCCAGCATCATACTGGTATGTCGCTGGACCGGAAAGGGTTTGAATTGAATATGGAGACAGTTCTGGATTGAGGGCCAAAGAATCATTGTAGAATAGTAAGATAACTGTTCTTTAGATGCTGCTGAGCACCAGGAACACAGCCAGATATGCCAGTGGACACAGTCACATGGTTCCATAAACAAATTTCAGATCTGTGGGAAAAGAAATGTAGAATAGTGTGCTGGTCTTAATGTGAGACTCATCTATCAGTAAAGACATTGAGATAGTGAGTGAACGTAAAAGTAACCTGAAAAAAGTGCAACTACACAAGTTAAGCAAAAATGAGGTGTAACAACAGAGATCTTAACTTACCTAATACCTTTATATATAGCTTAACTCTTCTCTCATACTTAAAATCTTTGCATCCATTACCTATTAGTAGAGCTGCACAATTAGTCGTTAAAAAAAAAAAAAAAAAATCACATCTTGAGTCATTTCCCCCCCACCCCATTGCAATCTTTTATGTCACAGTGTATTTGCGCAGAAGTCTTTCAAACGCAGTTTTATGGGGAAAAAATACACTTTGATGAAGTTACACTGAGAATTGTGAGAGAATTGAGATCTTTATTCTGAGCAAAAAAATTGTGATTCTCATTTTATCCAGAATTGTGCAGCTCTACCCATTAGGCAGTAAAAGACTAATGGCTGTGCAATTCATGACTGCCACTCGGTCATAAAACATTTACATAAGCTATAACACAAATACTGCCGTGAAGCTGAGGCCCCATTTTTTATATATAAATGTAGCATTTTTATTTATTAGTGTTCAGAATGAAATGCAACAAAAAGTTAAATTACAGTATTTTCACAATAGATTCCCTTTCATTCCATGGCAATATTTGATGGATCTACTGTTCACTATGACACAAAGCACTTGTGCTAAAAGCCATATCTTTTGGTGAACGCATGATGAAGTAACATTTGCCAACTAATTAAGTAAGATACAGCAATGTAGAACAGGCAGGTATGATGCCTAGCAATTCATAATGTGTTCTAGATAAGAAAGGAATCTAAGTACTAAAACCAACCATTATCAACTTCATTATTCTATACCATATTATATTTAGGTCATGATATGTAATCACAGCATTAAGGCCCAAGTTACTCTTCTGCTTTAAGGGTCCATGCACACTGGGCTTAAAAAACAACAGTTCTTTTGGCAGAAAAAAAACACTCATACAGAGCAATTTTGTACATGCAATTTGGCACGTTTATCATTTTTTTTCTGCCAGAAAACTCTTAAAAAACGCAATAAAGGGGGCTTTTTTTTTTTCTGCCTTCAAACGTTGAGATTAAAATTTGCCTCAAAACCAGTTTTTCCAACCTTTTTTCAGTCAAGGCACCCTTTAGAATTGGGCACAATCTCAGGGCATACCAGGCTCGTTCACACCACGTGGTGTCTGAGCCTACTTTTTTTTTTCCACACTCCCTCGTGTATCAACCTTTTTTTTTTTTTTTCATGGGTTGCCCTATTTGCATAAAAAAAAAAGTGCCAGCGAGAACTTTTAAAATTACATACCAAAACCTGGTGTGAACAAGCCCTAAAATTTGGTTTGTGAGGCAGAGTTGGAAAATTCTCTTCCCCCCATAACCACCCTGGTAGCACGAATCCTCTCCTAGCCCAAATACCCCCCCCCCCCCCACACACCTAACAAAAAATGTGTTCTTCCTCCCCTCTAAAAATGCTCTGATCCCACCACACAGCAGCAGAGAAGGAGAGCGAGCAGGCTGTCTAGACCCCCCGCCCCACCCCCAGTCTGATCTGTGTGGGCTTCGCATATTTGACAGTTGCTTTATTTGCAAATCTGTTCTGGAGTGGATGAGTCTCTCCACTCTGAGGTGCCTCCACTCATCTGGATGAGTCACACAGCATATTTTAGATGGCTCCAGGAGTCAGCAGCATTTCTCTCTCCAGTATACAGAGATGAGAGAGCACAGCCCGGACCCCCCCCCCCCCTCTCTGCCGCTATCTATATTTGAATCAGCAATACAGAAAGCTTTGCAGGCTGCCTGACCTGTCCATAGCAACCAATTACATCATCGGTTGGCAGGACGCAAGCAGGTGGCCCAGACTGCATTCTGTATTGCTGACAGGAGTATAATTAGTGGCAGAGAGGAGGAAAGAGCCGGGAGGGGGTGGTCTTGGCTGTGCTCTCTCCTCTCTGAATAGTGAGGTTAGCACAGTGCAAGTTTTTTGTCCTTTTTTCGCGGCACCCTGGTTGACAAACGCTGTTCTAATGTCCTAAAGTGCATGGACACAAGATAACATTGAGCTGCTTCTACAGGCAAAACTCCTGTAGTAGTGGCATTTAAGCCCAGTGTGCATGGACTCTAAAAAGTATGTGCAATATAGCAAAAAAAATTATTTTTACTGTGAGAGTATATGTACTATACATATTCATTTTTTTGATTCCTTTAGAAGTGCTTAATAAAATTGCAATGCATTTTTTATGCAACTTTGATGTTTTTGCATGCATTTTAACATTACCAAAATGCACATTTGCACTATAAGATTTTTTTGTAAAGGTTTCTAAAAGTTTTAAAAAGCAGAAGTGTGAGGGGTCTTCAGGCTGCTCAACCACAGCCCTGTTGGGTCAGTATGTAAAAAATATATATATATTTATATGTGTGTATGTATAGTCTAGAAAAATAATGAATATTGTCACTTCCAATGCTGACAGGAATAAAAACAAAAATCTGCAGATTTTTCAGACCCCAGAGAAGCAGCAAGTTTGGTACTGTGAAGGGAAGTCTTTGGGAGGAGGCTAACAGCTTTATTATTGATCAACCTGCAGCAGAAAATTACACACAGCTATTTTCTCATGCTATACACACCAGTTTACCCTGAGAAGGAAGGAAAGGATGGTTAAAAACACTCTATGGAGGATATAAGCAATGCTAGTAACTATGATCATTTGTTGGTCTATTCTAAGACTGGTTCTGTGTAAATTATGTACCAAACTTTTACATCCAGCTATACTAGAGCTGAATATTACTGAAAAAGCTTGGTACATGGCACTCTTACACTACCTGAAGGGAGATCAAAGTGAAAGGCACAGAAGGTTCACCAAATGTCATGGAGGTAGTGTCAGCAATACTGAAGAAACTTTACAGTGAATACTAAATAGAATCAGCAAAAGACAGCACAACATTTTATCTTCTCTTCGGTGTTCACTCTAACAGTCATCACTTTCACTGGCATTTTAGGTTAGACAACCCTATACAGGTTGCCCAGACAAACGTTAATGAGCTTAGCAATCTTTAAGGATCATGATAAAAAATGTTTACATAGAATTTCTGCCATACAAGAGATCAAAAGGTCCATTGATAAGACAATGTGATATTAAAAGTGATTAAGATACTAAATCTTTACATGTTTTTAATGAATAAGAACTGCCAAATAACACATTGTTCATACGTATGTGTGTAAGTTCACGCATACGGCATATAGAATTAAGGGAAAAAACCCTCCCCCCATAAGGTGTTCTGTAATCAATTCCATGGGGTCTTCTCTGCAGCCTGCACTTTGTATTGATGGTATTTATGGATCTGTCAGGAGTTTTGGTTCTGGTAAATAGAAGCCTTGTCCTTTAGCAGATCGAGACACAAATGACAACTCCAGCTTCCTAAAATAGCAGAGAAAACATCTTTAAAATTTTTTTTACGATCATGAAAAGTACAATAAAAAAATGATTGTGCGGATTTATCCCAATGCTTCCATCTACTGGGTTTGACGTCACCCATTCACTTTGTTCCCTGTGACCATGTTACAAGGTAAAATGTATCCAAATTAAAAACAATCTATATTGGCCAGAGGGTTCTCATGTATTAATTTGAGCTTATAATTATTTTCAAGTTATTTATTGAATACAAAAATGAAAAAAATACAGTGGATGTTAACTTAAAGAAAAAATATCCTGCCATGGTTGGGAAAACAGAAAAATTGCATATACTCACCCTCAGGAGGCTCAGCCATTGGTGGAGAGAGGCAATACATATGGTATCCACGGTCACAATCATCACAGAATAGCAACTGATCCTATTAAAAAGCAAAAAAACAAAAAAAAACACTTGGTACAGAACATGTCTGAGGCAACATGAAATGCCAAGATGACCAGCCATATAGTGGTAACTAAGTGATGCTCCTTAAGTGCAGGAACCTATGTAATCCAGTCAAACTCTACCTTGCAATCCTATGACTTCAGCAGAGTGAATCCTGATTGGTTACTATGGGTTTCTGCATTTATTTTATCAGCACTCCTGTATTTAGAGGTTTTGTTGCTTGCTTAAATGCATTACATTAGGATTACTGTCTTCCCCAGGTAACTATGATCTGTTGGGCAGCTCTTTAAATAGAAGTTAGAGGTTCTCCCATTACTTAACATGTTTTCCTGAACTGAAAAAAAACTTCAGAACACATGGTTCACAGAGGCCGGTGACAACTCATAGCCTGCCGGTGTTTCATCTCTTGAAAAAGCTAATTGCCTGCCTGAACTTGATGGTGACTCTCTGGTTTTAATATTTAGAGACAGAGATTCAGAAAAAGTATGCAGATCACTTTCCCCTCCTTCACTTGCTGCATGCTTATTTAAAAAAACATTAAGTCCTGAATTCAGCAACAGCCAGGAAACCAGTGTTTGCAAAATATCAGTAATTGCAACTTATAGATTTTCTTCACTCCCGGTTTCCTTTATATTCAATTAAGGGTAAACAACATTTACTTACATCATTCTCAGATGTCCCACAGATGTTGCAGCATTTACACTCAATGCACTGCCAGCGGTAAGTCTTCACAGCAGCCATCATCACTGCAGTAAACTGCAAACAGGAAGGATGTCCTACGATCGCAAGAGAAATGGGGCTCAGACTATTCCAAATGATTGCAGACAGTTTTATTATGGTGTCACACTTTTAAAATGAAGTACACTAAGATGTGGTCATATTACCAGATCTGGACTACATGTGATGAACTTAAATATGGCAATATATCTTGAAAAATTATTTAGGGATAGGTGTAATTGATTTCTAACAAGTTTTTTTTTTTTTTTTTTTTTTTTTTATCTGAGATTGATCAGAACAGCAAAAGCTGAATTGGAATATTTTACTACCCTTTTCCAGGGTTTGGAAATCACAAAAGGAAAACTAGATATACTGAAAGTATACCAGTGGACCTGAATTATAGGATAGCCAGATTACTTTGTTTTCTGTATAACATAGTCCATTAAGCATAAATATCAACTGCTGCAGTCATTAAAAATAACCTGTTCTTTTTAAAATACGTGACTCTTCATTTTGATGCAAGGTATGTTTTACAACAATGAAACAGTGTTAAGGCTCCATTCACACCTGGGCGCTTTCAGCTCCAAAACCGCAGCTCCAAAAACGCTCAAAAGAAACGTTTCCAAAACGCCCAACAAGTAAAACCTCATTCATTTAAATGGCCCCTGTTCACATCTGAGAGTTTAAACGCCTGAAGCAAAATGCCCAACGCTCAAAGTACATGAGCTTCTTTTTGGGCAGATTACAGGCGTTTTCCATTGGTCTCTAGTCAATCTAAAAACGCCTGCACAAAAAACGCCTGTAAAACACCTGCAAAAACGCCTGAAAAAAACACCTGAAACAAAAACGCCCAGGTGTGAATGGAGCCTAAAAGCTCTTTCCACAAACAAAATTACATCCCATCCCAAATATGCCTTCTACATCAGTTCTTCTTTCAAATCCCTAATCCCATATGCTCCCTGCTACCTAGTTGAACTCTGATTGCTATTACCTATACTTTTTCTTTGGCAAAATCCCTGCTCCCTAACCTCAGTCATGACCTACAAGATACATTTTTGATGGACAAATGAATAGAGTATCACTCAAAGTATCTGAAGAAGTTGGAACACCAAACCTGGGCTAGTAACTTCTAGATAAAAAGGGTAAAAATATTAGCCCTGGTGCCAACACCTTCAAAAAAAATAAATCAAAAAAAATTCCTGGTAGCTTCACTTTTTCGGTTTCCAATTTTACTACTGATCAGGCAGCACTACTCCCAACGGCTGAAGGATACAAATGTAGTCTACATCTGACAAATCGGAAATCATGTACAACTTTCAAATTTCCTCTATGTAAAAAAAAACAGCTCTGAAAAAAAAAAAAAAAAAAAAAAAAAAAAAAAAAAATTGATAAAATATTTCAAAAGGAAAATTTTCTTTAATGGCAACACCTCAAAATGATTATCATATGGATAGTTGCTTTGTTTAAGTCTAAATGACGCAATAATTTACACCACAAACACACAGGGCTATTTAAAAAAAAAAAAAAGAAACCTAGGCCAGCATTGGTTTCAGTTAAACCTGACACTTTCTGGAATAAGTAGATGTGGGGGAAACTAAAGGGCAGTAAAAATTGATCCATCTTTACATACCTACTACTGTATAGGTGTAATCATTACTAAATCCTTGTGCGAGTTTGTAAAATGTGGACAACCCACAGACCAATGTATTCAAACACTAAACAGAGGAGATTAGTGAACAATAAAACAATCTGATCAGATTCAAAGTGTTCTGAACTCAGCAATTTTCTATAAGTGGATTAACGTTGTATTCCATGTTGTCTGAAGAAACGGTTGTTAAGCTGTTCTACAAATGAGTCGCTAATTTGGCATGTCATGTGGATGGTGTTAATGGAAAAAGCCAAAGTGATCTCTACACAGAAATCAAGTCTACCCCAGAAGTATCACATTCTCCTTCGGTGTCAAGCCATGTGAAGTGCACAAATAATAAAGTTTTGCTGCTTGTTAAAGCTGAACTCTAGAAATTATCTGTATTGTATACTTACATTCCTCCAGTCCAGTTTTGCACAATGTAAATAGGCATTAGTCATACTACAAGAGAGTAAGGGCAGCGATGCCAATCTTTACCTTGCCCAATCAGAGAAAACCTTGTATTCATTGAAAAAATACAAGGTTTTCTTTGTATGATGGTGGTGCCAAATGATTGACCCCCAGTGGTCAGTGCGGTAGCCACAGAACCAGAGCAGGACCCAAAAGATTGCAGCTACTCACTGTAGGAGTGCCAACTACTACAGTGATTTCCAGATTTTCCAGCAGTCCATCGGGTAAGGTCAATGCATTCTTACATCCTGCCAAACTGGAGCAATAAGTATGCAGTGCAAATATAACCTGGAGTGCAGCTTTAACTAAAATTTTACATAAAACCGGATAACCATTTGTATACATTTAGCTTGTCTAAAACTGTAATTGTATGTTTTATGAAGCTAGGTCGGTTTCTTCCTTAAAACACAATGCCATCATAGGATATTCGTGTATACATAGGTTATAGAGTGTGGTATTCTTCTTATAAAACAGAACAAAAAACACCAACATCTGCAAGAGCCTATTAAACAATGAAGACCCAAGAAGTTGGCCACGCAATCTGATTGTACAGTCTCCTTACAACTTTCCTGAAAGGTAAACAATGATTTTGTTGCATTATTTCTATTATTTTACTTTTTTTTTATACCATTTTATACTTTAAAACGGTTTATTTTACAGGACAAAGGTTTCCTGAAGTACTGTGGGTAATCTAAAGAGCAAAATGGAACAGCATGCTTTGCAGTTCTATTTGTCAAACAGAAATCTTTAGGCTAGGGGTTGACTCGTTGCTTTGATAACTCTAATTCTGTAAACAATGGGCTTTTTTAGAACAACTGAGATGTAGTCAAGCTAGTGATGTGAAAAGAGGACTGGAGCTCAATCTGTTGGCTGAACAGAAGAGCTACAAAAATTAACAGCATATTGTTTAGTCTGGACCACACAAAAAGAAAAAAAATCAAACCATCTATCAGTCCCTAAAATTTACTAACAATGTATAACACCGATATCCAAAATATGGAAGGTTTTGCCCTACCCAGTAGCTGGTAAATCTGTTTGAGATTGTACAGTGTGAAGAGTGTGTGGCCAGCTTCATACCTAACCCACTTACCTGTGGCTAGGTCACAAACCGGAAAAAAAAAAAAAAAACGAATTCAACAGATTTACCACCTTTTTTTGCCATCATTGGATTATTGGTAATTAATTTGTGTATGATGTGCAGGCTTGTGGCACTTTGACTAACTTTCCTGCCCCCAGCTCATTCTCACCTGTCATCAATCCAGCGAGAGGTCAGTGGCGCACAGCTGCTTTTCAAATCTTCTGTGCTGGGCCCATGCAAGGGAACCAGCATCTAAAATTGATTCCTATGAAGCGTTTGATCTTCACTGAAACACAAAGTTTGAGCTCTCCAAATGGACTGATCAGAGAGTGTGGCACACATGTGGGCCAAGCAGAGACTTTTGCAAGCCCCTGCATGGGGCCAGGGAGACTGTACAGTCAATATATTGCTGGATTAGGGGACAGTTGAGTAAAAAAAATGGTGGTTTGTAAATGAGGATGTAGAAGAATGTTCAAATTACATGCAAAACCACATATCTAGCTTATATCTAAAACAGCTCAATTTACTTACAAATCCATAAACCAGCTGTCTCCATTAAAAAAACATATCAACCAATTATCTACAAATCTCCGATAGGTGGTTCAGATCATGTTTCTTTATACAGCCGTATACAGAAGCTGTTATAACAGGATCATGACTGTAGCTGCAGCTATAATCCAGGTATCCACTTTCAGTTGGTGATCCTCTTGTGTAAAAGTGATCTCCGTGGCTCTAAAGTCACCCTATCACTTTAACAGGGGTAGAGGTGAGGGCACCCCTCCTGCCGCAGACCCCCCCCCCCCCCAAAACGCCTATCCCAGGCTCTCCCATTCCACCAGGAAGCCAGGACCGATGAGGCCTGTCGTACCAGGGACACTACGAAGAGTTTTGAGGAACTACCGTTCTTCAATATCTTCTGTGTCCTAAGATACTGGAAGCGACAAGGATTTCATAACTTCAACTTCCAGTTTACTAACCAGTACCAGTTAGTAAAGCAGTCGATTAACCAATCTTTGGAGGGCCCAAAACACCCCAGATCTCTCCATAGATTAAAAGTGACTGAAAAAAGTTGAATAAAAGGAAGCAGGGTAAAAAAAATAATAAAGTAAAATAAAAATAAAATAATTTAAAGCATACCCGTCCCCGTATGCAAATAGGTCCTGAATGCATCTGTAAATGATCACACCAAAGGAGAGGTATCTCAGTAAACAAAGTGAGAACAATAATTGTACCTCCAGACCACCTGTTCAACTCTAAACTTGTAACCTGTAAAGGCTTTTATTTGTTGACTTTGGATACATTTAATGCGTAACATCTTTTATAGTTTAGCAAACAAATTGGCAAATATGTTCACTATAGTACATTTAGAAAAATCTTCCTGAAAAAATTGAGTTTCGTAAACCACTGCGCAAATATTGTGTGATGTAACAAAGTGCAACAACCACCATTTTATTCCCCATGGCCTTAACTTTCAGAAAATATATGTTTGGGGGTTCCAAGTAATTTTCTAGCAAAAAAGAAAATGTAGATTTTACATGTTTGAAAGAAATGTCAGAATTGGCCTGAACGTCAAGTGGTTAAATTATGAATTTGATAGTCTTCCAATTCATGTTATAACTTCCTGTTCCACACTGAAAAGCAATGATAATGCTTTTTGTTTACAAGCATTCCATAACTCATAGCAGACTACGATAAAGAAAGAAACCCCAAAGACAGCTATAGCTAAATCCAATAATGTACCTTCAACAAAAGGTATTTTTAACCACTTCAGCCCGGGCCAATTCTGGCACTTCGCACATATATGTGAAACTACATATTTTTGCTAGAAAATTACTTAGAACCCTTAAAATATTATATATTTTTTAAGCAGAGGCCATAGAGAATAAAATGGTGGGTGTTGCAATTTTGTATATCACACAGTATTTGCACAGCAGTTTTTCAAAAGCAATTTTTTGGGCAAAAAAGCACTTTGGTGAATTTTAATGCACAAACATAATATAAAATACCCAATTGTTTGATAAAATATAAAAGATATCAAACAAGAAGAAGCTCTATTTACCAATCAATAGTCAATTACAGGTACCACATCCCGGTTATATTGGAAAAAAAAAGGGAGTACAATAATGTGGGGCATATGTGGGGACTTTATGGGGTACCGTCTCAGACAAATAGTAATGGTACATTACCACACTATGTATGTTTGATCTAATGTTATATTTGTTGTTCTCCTGTCCTCCCTCTTCGTTTTTTGTATCTTTTTATATGTTAATAAAATAAAAAGATTTTATACTTTTATTGGAGTGGTAATATACCATTACTATTTGTCTGAGACGGTACCCCATAAAGTCCCCACATATGCCCCACATTATTGTACTCCGTTTTTCCAAAATATAAAAGATGTTACGTCGAGTAAATTTAGATAATTTAAATAATATATTTTTAGTAAAGTTTCACAGGGGGTCTGGTGCTAGAATTATTGCTCTTACAATAATGTTTGCAGCGATTCCTCACGTGTGTGGTGCAATCACGGTTTATATATGCGTGCGGGATCAAAGCATGTGTTTGTCTTCCTGCGCAAGCACGGTCAGTCTGGGCGGGGGGGTTGGCTTTAAAAAAAAATGTATTTTATTCGAATTTTTTGTTTCTCTGCCTTCCAAAGCATCAGATCAAATCAAGATCCGTTTTATCTGATGCTTGTGCAAGTCAGTAATGGCTTTTTTACATGAGACGGAAACCGGACATGACAAAATCCTTGTTGTTTCTGATGTCACACAGCGGGAGGAATAACATCTGTACCTCTTACTGTGTCTTAGGAACCAGATGCTGCTGGTTGTGTCCTAGCTAAGCTCCCCGATTGCTTGGGAGAACCCAGTAAATGCAGCAGCAGAGAGGGGACGCCCTTCAGCTGCCTGTAAAAGTAGTCCAGTGGCTCTTCAGCCACCTGGATAACTTTTACCAGCATCAAATTCAAAAGCTGAAAAAAATCATCACTCCGTCATCGCTGCAGCAGCAATCACCCCAAACATTCGACAAAGGATGGTGAGTGTTGTGTTGCTGCTTAGTAAATCATTCAGAATTTATTCCACATAATTGTATGCATCTCAGCCTACATAGCCATGTTATTGTAAACCCTGGTCCTAGGAAGTAACATACAGGTCATGTTTTCCACTTTCAGTAGAAGCAAATCCTTGTTTATTAATAATGGCTGATAATATGCACATTTTACACTTCATTCTGGGAAGAGAACATGAGTACTGCTGTTGAAAAGCACTGAACTGGCTCTCATTCATTAAATGGCTTAATTAACCTTCCTGCTATAAGCAATGCAAATGCATTTGAAATGTGAAACGTAAAATATTCTCTACAGTTAAACACTTATATGTATTGTGTTTATTTTTTAGGGGCCAAGCTGTTGGAAATTCCTCAGGGTTTACTTCTAATGTATGCTATCGCTATCAACATTTATTTGCATAGTCAGATTATTGTTGCTGAATTTCTCACCTTGCAAGCATTTGGTGATTAGAAATAATAGTTTTACATGTTTATATCATTTTATTGCACCACAAAATATTAAAATGTATAAATAACCATCTCCTGTACAATGATCAACTGTCTCTAACAAAATTAGGTGAATGCTAAAAAGGTAAGGGTAGGGGGCACGCACATTGCTCAGCGTCTTAGACAATCTGTTAATAACTTAAACTGCAGACAGTCTACACCACCCATTCTTCTTGGGCAGCAGGCAGTTGCTGCACTATGGAATTCTCACAGCTGAAGATGCTCATTGTATCACCCTCCTTTTTCCCCTGCCTCTCATACCAGAGCGACCGCAGTCTGAGCAAGATACCAGCTCTTCCGGCTGGCTTGTCTTCTTGTTGATCTTTGAATCTCCGAGGCAAAAGTCACAATAATTGTTGGGTAATGCTAGACCATCTGGACCCTTTTTAGCTAAATGGGGAAGCAAAGAGAAAAAAAAAAAGGCATTAGATTGATATGCAGCTTCAGAAAGTAGCACCTGGGCACAGATTACAAGACCTAAACATCTAAACAAGAACCCAAAAACAGGGATCATTGGATCGTGGTGTCAACTGCTACTCTCGCAAAAAGCATCTCTCACGTTCCTCTACCTGTGAATCTGTCTAGGTTTTGAGAGAGTTCAAATATAAATCTTACATAGTGGGCAGGCAAAAGGCAGTGCAGGAAATCATAGTGGTTAGGAGACCTCGAGGGGGCAGAAAAAAAAAAAAAGCACAAAGGTGACTATTTCAACTTGAATTTGGTTGTGTTATACTTTAAATAGTCAACTTGAAAATAAGCAGTTTTACCTACACAGAATTAAAAGTATTATAAGTGATTACATGAAGCAATTTTCCTTGCAATGTACCCGTGAACTTGCTCTAGTCCATTCTCTAGGAGAGACCCATTCCTCCTTGCAGGTCATGGCCCTCTTCTCTGCTGGGAGCATATAACTACTCTACCCTCCCCTCAAACATAACCTTTTATGTAGAAGCCAGTGGAGAAATGAAAAGGAATACTATGAAGTGTCACCTGAGTGACAGCTCTGAGTCTGATGGCACTGCTGACATCACACATAAGATAGAGGTGCCGCAACCCAGTTTTGGACTTTTACTCAAAGGACGTTTTAACAGGTAAACAACATGTCTAAATACACTGATCAGCTATAATTTTATGACTACCCACCTAATATTGAGCAGGTCTCCCTTTTGCCACAAAAACAGCTCTGACCTGTCCAGGAATGGATGCCACTAGACCTCTGAAGGTATGCTGTGGTATCTAGCACCAAGCCATCAGTGGCAAATACTTTAAGTCCTGTAGGTTGCGAGGTGGGGCCATGGATAGCAAATCCCACAGTTACTCGATTAGATTGAGATCTGGAGCATTTGGAGGCAAAGTCAACTTCATAAACTTATTCTTGTGTACCTCACACCTTTCTTGAACTATTTATGCAATGTGGCAGAGCTCATTCTGCTGAAAGAGCTACTGCCATTAGGGAATACAGTTTTCATGAAGGGGTGTACTTGGACACCAACAATGTTTAGGTAGGCAATATGTGTCAAAGTAACAGCCTGAACATGAATCGCAGGACCCAGCGTTTCCCCATTAGAACACTGCCCAGAGTATACTAGTGCCTCCGCCAGCTTGCTTTCTTCCCATACTGCATCCTGGTGCCATCTCCTACCCAGGTAGATGACACACACACCCCACCATCCACATGATGTAAAAGAAAAAGGAGATTAATCAAATTAGGCTACCTTCTTACATTGCTCCATGTTTCAGTTCTAATGCTCACGTGCCCAGTGTAAGTGCTTTTGCCTGTGGACACGAGTCAGCATGGGCACCCTGACTGGTTTGCGGCTATGTGGCCCCATACAAACTGCAATGCTCATTTTTTCTGCTTTCAACACAACTTCAGGGACCGGTTTACTTGTTGTCCAATATATCCCACCAACTTTTCAGATGCCATCGCAAAGCGATAACGTTATTCACTTAACCAGTTAGTAGTCATAAAGTTATAGCTAATCGATGTATGTGCATGCAAATAAAATCTTATAGTCTGGTGACAGGTTCTCTTTAAGCCTTTTACTGCCTTCGATGTATGTCAAAATGTTGGTAGCAGCAGGTTGTCTTTTCTCTTCACACACTCTTGCACTGTGAGTATCACACCTCCCATTTGCTGATCTCCCCTAGCTGCAAGGAATGCGGAAGTGACATGTTTAATGCCACTTTTAGTTTCAGGTGTCATCTAGCCGCTGTGGCCAGGCAAATAAGTTAATGTAGTGCGACCAATTGAAGAACAGAAAAGACATCAGGGGTCTAAAAGACGATGTGATAAAACAACAAAAGACACGCCCAAGCCCTCAAAACCCCCCGCACAGCCACATGCACGCATATACAAAACATACACATGCGTCGGGGGCACTGATGTCCAAAAACTCTGATTGCACCAATCATGTCAAATATACATTATCCACGGTCAACTCTATATGGATGACCTGCAGGGGCTGCTAAAGCATCACCTATGGAAAATTTAAGGTGCTGAAGTTTGTCTCTGAGTCACAGGTATGTGCAATTTTAAGGCTTGACAGGTATCCATTTACTCGGTGCAACCCATTTAAAATTTTACCAAAAATTGGGTAAGATGTGTTTGCATGCCCTAAAAGTAGAATTTTTTAATTACCTGTCACATCTAAGTACAGTACAGGACACAAGCTTCATATTCAAAGACCCTAGATTATAAGCCGATGATTGGAACTGGAAACTGAAAAAGCTTTTGAGAACTAGCTACTCCCTCCCAAGCATCCGCCTATAACCCCTCCCTACTTCGTGAGCGATTTATAGTGAAATTACAAACCTTGTGGCAGAAAGGTGTATCTGCAGAAGATTGGACATCCACCTGGTAGAAAGTTGAAAAGGAATGAACAGAAGACCAACTAGTGGCCTTAGAAAGCTGGGAAAAAGAAGCTTGACTTTCGGATGCCCAGGAAACTTCAACTGATCTGGTAGAGCGAGAAAATCTTAGTGCAGGAGGTGCTGTGTCCTTTGAGACAGTGGTTATCAACTTTCTTGAAATGGGGGCCACAGGTGCAGCACCCACATCAAAAAGCCACACATCAAATTTAGTGAGACAGCAGACACACAACAGGATATAGGCAAAGGCTATGGGCATGATAGAAGATTGTCAGAGACTGTGGGCATGCTGGAGACTCTCAGAGACTGTGAACATGCTATAGCAATTGTTGGAGAGTGGGGATATTGCTTTAGAAGCAATCATGTATTAGAACCATATTATATTAGGCTTCTAGAAATCATAGCTATAACAGAGCAGTAGAGACACACAGATTAGTGTCTTCAGGGGCCACAAGGGCTTCACGAGCTCCAAAGGGCCACATGTTGGGCATCAGGGAGTAAGCTCTTGAGGTTGTCTTGTATAACTAGCAATGGGGGATCTTGAAGCAGGATGTCCTATGTAAGGTCCTGAGGGCAGGGTATTGGGGAGTTTATATAACTTCCTGACAGAAGCTGTAGCTTTGAAGTAGACTGATGGCTGTGACCACATTTAGACAAAGCAGTCTCTTTTGGGTGCTTTGGAGCCAGGCACAAAGGAAGGAAGGATTAGGACTTCACTGGAGGTGGAAGGTTGACCCCACCTTAGGAAAAAAGAAAGGCCCTGGGCACAAGAGAACCTTATCTTTAGGAAGGAGGAGTAATGGCTCCTTACAAGAGAGCCACTAAATTAAATGTGTTTGATAGACATAATGGTCACCAAGAAGGCTACCATATAGGAGAAATCATTCAACGGGTTAAAAGGGTGATTTCTGCAAAGCAGCGAACCAAATTGAAGTCCCAAAGAAGCGCTGGGTGCTGTAGGGGTGGTTTGGTCTAAGAAACATCTTTAATAAAAGGTCTTAAAGGAAAACAAAGTCAGAGGATTTTAGAAAAGAATGGACAAGGCTGAAAACCACCCTTTAACAGTACAACAGGTCAAGATCTGGTTCCAATTGAAGGAAAGCCAGTATGGGAGGCACAGAGTAATCTGAGACTGAAGTGCCTGAGTTCACATCAGGCAAAGAAGGATTTCCAGGTATGATAATAGTGGTTTCTGGAATTGACTTTCCCTTCTCTGTCCCTCAAGATCCAGGCTTTAACAGCCATGAAATGAGAATCACTGGTTTATTTTCTTGCTCTATCTTGCTGAGCAGTCAAGGCAGAATTTTCACTGGAGGAAAGGTTTAAATTAGCCTGAACTGAGTCCAGGGAATTATCAAACCATCCAATGGCAGTGGTAAAGGATCCTTGGTCTTAGCCACAAACATAGGTGGCTTTGTTGAACCTGGAGACCAAGATGTCTACATCAAGAATGCCCCATCCCTGACAAATCAAGATGAAGATATTGGGGTAAAGGGACTATTCCCTTTACTTTAGGTGACAATGACAAAGGTAATCCGCAATCCAATTGTCCACTTCTGTAATGTGGACAGTAGAGATCACGGGATAGTATTTTCCCCATCCAAGAGATGATCTGGCTTGTTTCCTTCAAGGCTGCATGACTCCTGGTACTGACCTAGCGATTATTGTTGGCTGCAGCTGCAGAATTTACTAACTGAACTCTAATCGGGTTTTGCTAAAGAAGGGGGGGGTCCAGTGAAGCACGGCTAGATCTCTGGGTTTTCCGACAATGATGAGTACAGCAGAGTGAAATCTTTGCCTGAGCTTTTGCTGCGATTCCCTAGTGCCTGGTTAATGCCACTGCTATCAGTCAGGATATTCCCTCTTAGGGACCCATGGAATAGTGTGCAAGAAATGGAGTAGGCGTGTGCGAGGAGGAGGAGTACACAGCAACCCAGGTGGTGACTGTAAAATAAACTAGTTAAAGTATAACTGAAATCAAAACTTTTTTTTTTTTACATTTTCCATAGAGTGGAGAAGGATTAGAACAATTGTCAGGTTTTTATTGCTGTCTATATCTTCGTTATCGAGATTCACCCCATTTGTCCTGTTTACCATTATCACCAACTGCAAAAGTGAGGACAGGCTCATGTGCCCACATCCAATATTCTATAGACTCAACAAAATGTGCAGCAAAGGACATTTTTTTAGGGCACGTTCCTAAGATGTGGTAATACCAGATCCATACAGTTTGAAAATTAATTTTATACAGATTAAAAAAGAAACAAAAAAAAAACCTGCATAGGCCAATGTCTACATATTAAAGCAGAGTTTCTCTCTCCCCCCCCCCCCTTCCGGTGCCACATTTGGCACCTTTCAGGGGGAGGGGTACCTATTTTTGACAGGTACCCTTCCCCACTTTTGGGAGATTGCGCCGCAGCGCTGTCCCTCGGACGTTTTGCCCCCTCCTCCTACTTCCGAGCCAATCCGAATGCGCAGCGCGCTTTGGGCATGTGCAGTAGGGACCCGCCCGTGAAGCCGTAAGGCTTCACTGCCAGGTTCCCTCACCAGCAATGGCGGCAGCAGCATCAGACAGCCGATGGAAACATCGGCTGCGGTGCCGACATCACTGGACTCCAGGACAGGTAAGTGTCCTAATCTTAAAAGTCAGCAGCTACAGTATGTGTAGCTGCTTACTTTTAATTTTTGGAGGGGGAGGCTGTAAAACCACTTTAAACACAAAGATTTTACACACGAAAAATATCAGAAACTTTTCAGGAGCACATGTGAGCAATATCATCACAGTCCATCTTAAATCTTTAAAAAACTGGGAAAAAAAATGACAGCACTAAGAGGCACTAAAAAGAAAGACCAACTCCGGTTACCAGATTCCAAAATGGCCACAATGGGGCTGCGTTTGCGTGGTACCTCATGTCATAGCTCCGCCCTACGTTTCCTTACGAAACTTGCAGGGCAGAGCTTGGATGTACAACGCACGAGTTACTACGCATGTGGGGCCCCATCGTGGCCATTTTTGGAATCTAGTAACTCTAGTTGGCCTTTTGTTTTAGTGCCACATACATGCTTTGATTGCTGCCCATGTTTGTAATAGCAATACTTTTACAATAAATGCTTTGAATGTGAATACAGGACTTCACTATGGTCTGATTGTTCCATCTTTAGGTGTACGATGAGGGCTGGTCTGAATACTGTGTCTATTTGGGTGGACAACAACATTAAGAGGCTCCCGTTAAGGAATGAGTGACCAGGATTGGAACTGGTTAACAGATGATTATATCCACCAAGGCATATTTTGACCACCTTATTGGGGTCAAAAGCTTCTAGTATGCCCCCCTTTTGCTACACTAGGGTGGCGTGACCCCTTTCTCTCTGGGAGTTTGGACATCTTTTGCATTTCCCTGCTCTGGTGACATCTCTGCATTCATTTATATGAACTATTTTATCACCTTTGGAGGCCATTCCATCTGCAACCACTTTTCATAGTTTTCGTGATAAGGACTATACTGTTACATGTATTATTTAGTTCATTCTTTATGCACAAGCACTTTAATGGATTGGATTATTTGATGATTTTGCAGATTTGTTTTTATTTTATTTATATTTTGGCTTACTAGCAACTCAGTTGACTAACTTAATGATTAATTCACCTATGAACACCACAATTTGTCCAACTTTATTTTTTTTTGCACAACCACTTTTATGGATTCCACTGTCATTCTTTTCTGAGAGAATGTTTTTTGTATATTTATTTTTTTTGGGCAATCAGACTGCTATTGAATTATTGTTGTTACATATGTCATGTAGTATTGATTTAGAGCCGAGTCTCATTAGCGTGACTTGTAAGCCTGACAAGTCGCGGTCCATTGACCGCTACAGGACCCGTTCTAATAGGAGCGACACAAGTCGCTCCGACTTAGAAAAAGGGTCCTGTACTATTTCGGGGCGACCTCGGAGCGACTTGCATAGACTTCCATTATGTGAAGTCCCTGCAAGTCGCTCCGAAGTTGTGGTGCAATGTAATGCACAAGTCTCCCCCGAAGTAGTAAGGAGTCGTGTCGCGCTAATGTGAACCGGCTCTTATGGTACACATCAGAAATGTTTACAATAAAAGAATAATCAAGCATACTTTAAGATTAAAAAAAAACAATATGTATGGAGGAGTAGCCACGCAGACAAACAACTACAAAAGTATATAAACAAATTACGACTTGAGATCAAAACTTACATTTCTGCTCCTCAGGCCTATGCATAATAGGGGTAGGTGGCTGAGAATCCTCCTTGTCCTCTGCTCCTGCACCCTCTTCATCAACCAAATGAGAATGTGCATAGTGATAGCTCAAACCAGGTCGATTCTTGTATCGCTTTCCACAGACTGAGAGGGGAAAAAAGGAAGTAAAGTAAAAGAGAAAGCAAAAGGGAGTAAAACTGGTCAAAGACAACACTTAGGGCATACAGAGCGAACAGGCAATGAAAAAGCTGAATAGCTAACAAAATATTTTCTAATCATTCCAGCTAAAGAGGGGTTAACACACAGTAGCAAAGCCTTGATGGGACTGGGAATGGAAGTGAGAATCACAGATTGCAAGCTTCTTACATATTACTATTAATCCTTATGTATACTATACAATACTAAGAACAGACCACCTAGTGTACGCATCAGCCATTACCACTCAGTTTCTTAGCTAGAAATTATAATTACACCCAAATTTATCAAATACAGTAACTTAGCATATTCTATATTCTTTAGGCTGTGGACGACCACAATCACCTTTATTGTAAGCAATGAAGATTCGTTATATGGCAGCAATCTCATTGCTGGGAGATTGTTCAGTGCCAGGTATATCAGGCGTTAAAGGATAAGATCATCTTTGGAACAGGTTATATGTTCCACCCGTTTTTAGGGTGGAACATATAACACATTTCAGCATCTGCAGCCTCTCTCTGTCACAGTGGGCGGGGGATCTTCTCCCCACACCTGCTGTCACAATTTGAAAACAGCACTGCTGTGCAGTGCTCCGCCCACAGGACAGCATTATTCACTCAGTTTCCCGTGACTTAATAGATTACAAATACCGCTTGTTGTTCTCAATGAACTAGGAGGACATTGGCAAGTGTCCTCTTAGTTTATTGATCTTCCTGGTCTCATGCAACAGCCTGCCCATATCAGAGGTACGGGCAGACCACTATCCTGATAGTCTGCAGGAGCCTGGCATTGCATCTGCAATCTGTTAATAATGGGTGCAATGCGCTGCAGGCTCATTGGGGAAAAAAATAAATGCACATTTTTCTTACCGGTGCCATTTTTTTTTTTTAACAGATAAACTTAACATTTAATGTGTAAAAAAGCTAGGACTACACACAAACTAGATTACTAAAAGCTAAAACAGCAAAATATGCCTTTAAAATAGGTTTAAAGTGAATTATAAATGCCTTGCAGACTTCACAAAAAAGTCTACTTTCCAAGAACGCTTCAACTCTTTACATGGTATAAAATCAAGTCACAGTGCGTGGCTGGATATGCTGGTTAAAACCAAAAAACCCCTATTTTTTTCCCTTTTACACTACTTCATAAAACACATGCACACCTGGAGCACCCACGTTTGTATATTTATATGTATGTCCACAGAGGCAAAAGTGTGCCTTGAAACCAATTGAACTAACTTTTTTAAAAGCGAATAAAATAGGTTTGACCAAAATTCATCAATACAGTGAGAAATGCCAAGCTTATTCTTTGCTTATCAGACAGGAGGATAATTGCTTGATCCATGACAAACAAGTCAGGTCCATGGCCAACTAAATTATAACTACTTAACTGAGAATAGAACTCCTGTGCTGGTAAAAAAAAAAAAAAAAAAGAAAAAGCAATTTATAGGACAAAAAATTGTGTAGCATTACTATAACCCTGCCTTTTGTTAATAAAGAATCTTTCCCATTATTGTAGTTTATATTCTTCTCTGGGGGTCAAGACTACATAGACTATAACCCAATTTTTTTATTTTATTTCATCATTTGACACCTTCGCCGCACGACTATATACTGCGGCGGTCAGCCCCGGCCAGGCAGAGTGACGTATGGATACGTCACTCGCCTGTCACTGACTTGCGAGCCAATTGCGGGCGGGCGGGCGCCCGCCGCGGCTCGTTCACAGACAAGTCAGTGCGTGTGACCGGCGGACTCGATGTCCGCCGGTCACACTACGATCGCTCCTGTGAAGGGAGAAAGGCCACACTTAACCCCTCCCTGTCCAATAAAGTTAACCCCTTCCCTGCCAGTGTCATTTTTGCAGTAACAGTGCATATATATAGCACTGATTACTGCAGTAATGTCACTGGTACCCCCAAAAGTGTCAAAAATGTCAGTCAAGGGTCCGATCTGTACGCCGCAATGTCGCAGTACCGCAAAAAAAAAAAAAAAAAAAAAAATCGCAGATCGCCGCCATTACTCGTTAAAAATAAAAAACACCAAAAATGACAAAAATCTTTCCCTTTGTTAGTAAACGCGATAACTTTTGCCAATCAAAATACGCATTTTGCGATTTTTTTTTACCAAACATATGTAGCGTAAAACAATTTGGCCGAAAATGTTAAAAAATTTTGATTTTTACATTTTTTTTGGGGGAATTTCATATAAAAAAAAGTGAAAAATATTGTTATTTTTGCAAAAATTACGCTCTTTTTTTGTTTATAGGGCATGAACAAAAAATCGCACAGGTGATCAAATACCACCAAAAGAAAGCTCTGTTTGTGGGGAAAAAAAAGACGTGAAATTCGTTTAGGTACAGCGTCGCACGACCGCGCAATTGTCCGTCAAAGTCACGCAGTAAAAAAAAAAAAAATCGCAAAAAACCCCCTGGTCTTTTAGCAGCCAAATCCTCCGGGGCTTAAGTGGTTAAAAACACACTATACACTTTAAAGGCCCTTTCTCACTGATCCCTTTTAATGTGTTTTGGGGGTAAAAAAAAAAAAAAAAAAAGTGGAAGAAAAATGCATGAAGAATATATCCCTTTAATATTGAGCTCTTCGCACCAGTGCATCTCGAGTGCAGTGTGTTTTTAAAAGTCCCACATGCAGCATCTTTGGTGCACTTTTCAAAAACACACCAAACACGCATCTCCCATTGATTTCAAATAGAAAAAGCACTAAAAACGGTAGTGCTTTTTGGTGCGTTTTGAGTCACACATCCCAAGTTTTCACAGATACATGATTGGAGTCAAGAGTTCAGAAAACACAAAAAATGGATTTTTGTAAAATCTTACCGTAAAATCCTTTTCTCTTAGCTCATCGACAGACGTAGTCCTCGGTGATACACCACCTTCGGGTTACGTTACCTCCGCAGGAGCAGGACTAGACAGGAAATTAAAAAGCTCTGGCCACACCCTAGGGGCAGTCCCAGAGGGTATATCCTCCCTCTCTCTGCCTCAGCAAATCAGTTATGTGAAAAAGCAGTGCTTAGAGAATTTAACCCAACCCAACTCCAAAACAGAGGGGCGGGGACTACGTCTGTCGATGAGCTAAGAGAAAAGGATTTTACGGTAAGATTTTACAAAAATCCATTTTTCTCTAGCGCTCATCGACAGACGTAGTCCTCGGTGATACACCACCTTCGGGACGTCCCAGAGCAGTATCACAACTGAGGGGTGGGAAAATGGAAATCAAATCCCAATCTAGAAGGCCCAACCGGTGCCAACTAGAAGTTTACAATGCTCATCCTTAATGATGAGACTCAACCAAAAAAAGAGAAAACAAATTTTTTTTTTTTTTTTTTTTCAAACAGAAAAAAACCCTCGAGGTAGACCACCGGTCTCTTCAAATTGCGGCCTGCAAAACCTTGCGGCCAAATGAGGCATCCGCCGATGCCGTCACATCAATTTTATAGAATTTTGTAAAGGTATGTACCGACGACCAGGTGGCCGCCTTACATACCTGGACCACTGACGCCTGATGGCGAAAGGCCCAGGAAGTACTGAGCGCTCGAGTGGAGTGCGCCCTAACAGGGAACGGAGGACTCTGACCCTTAATAGAATAAGCCTGTACCACCGTTTGTCTAATCCATTTGGCAATGGTCGCGGCAGATGCAGGCAAACCCTTTCTGGGGCCATCCGTGATCACAAAAAGTGAATCCGTCTTACGGAATGATTCCGTAGCTTTCAGGTATACCCTGATTGCCCGAACCACATCTAAGGAATGCAACGCATGTTCCCGATGATGCTTGGGCTGAGGACACAAGGAAGGTAGTACAATATCTTCATTCAGATGAAAATCTGAAACCACCTTGGGAAGAAAAGATGGCTTAGGATGAAGTACTACCTTATCCCTATGAATCACTAGGTATGGTGACTGGCATGATAATGCAGCCAGTTCTGACACCCTGCGAGCAGAAGTAATAGCCACCAAGAAGGCCACCTTCTGGGATAATGTAAGCAAGGGAATCTCCCTGATGTTTTCAAAGGGAGGTTTCTGTAGAACCGACAAAACCAAATTAAGATCCCAGGGCGGTAAGGGCGCGCGGACTGGAGGAGCCAGGTGCCGCACCCCCTGGATAAAATTCCGCACCAAGGATTTGGTAGCTAAAGGCTTCTGAAAGAAGATTGCTAATGCTGAAACTTGACCCTTGATGGTGCTCAAGGCTAGCTTCTGCTCAACCCCTTGTTGCAAAAAGGCCAATATTCGAGTCACCGAATAGGTACGTGGAGGAAATCCTAAAGATTCGCACCACGCAATATAAGTCTTCCATGTGTGATAATAGACTTTGCTGGAAGTCGCTTTCCTTGCTTTAATAAGGGTAGGAATGACTGAAGTAGACAAACCTCTGTCCTTCAGTACTTGGGTCTCAATGGCCAGGCCATTAAAACCAGCGACTGTAAAGCACGAAGGTAAATTGGTCCTTGAGACCACAGACACTCCCTGAGACGAAGTTCCCACGGAACGTCTGCGACTAACATGTCCAAGTCGGCCAGGCCGGCTTGAGGAGGCCAGCCTAGAATTTCTAGGACCACTGGCGCTGATTGGATCTGAACCAGGCGTCCCTAGAGCTATCTGGCCCCGACCATCCGAGAAAGTCTGGTCGTTTTCTGTTCCCACACATTTATCAGATACCTGATAGTTATCAGAAAAGGTGATCTTTTCTGGTTGAACCTCAGGGACCGAAGTCACCCGACTAGAGGCTACTTGGCCTATCTGGTCAACCAGATCCGATTCCTGTGAGGTATCGGGACTAATCTTAGGAAAAGGTAAAGGAAAAGATCTTTTCAGGGAACGGTAACTACCGCTTCCTGTGGTACTTAAATGTTGGAAGGGAAGAATCGCACCGGTAGTAGTGGTTGATGTTCGATCTAATGTCCTGAATACCGGTGAAAACGTCCCCCCACCCTGAAACCGGGTGGGGGCGCACCTTCAGGCTGTGTACTCCTTTGCTTCGGGTTTGGCTGGGTTGGTCCCCTTCTTGAACCCTCCTGGAGGAGTCTTGCCTTTCCCGCTAGTACCAGCCGGGCGTCCTTTATGGGCGGTAAAGAAAGGTCCTCGCTTGTTGCGAGGTCCCTTAGCTTTTGCAGCCTGTGGCAAAAAAGTGCTCTTGCCCCCAGTGGCATCCTTAATGATTTCATCTAGGTTGGCTCCAAATAGACGATTCCCCTGAAAGGGGAGATTGGTCAAGGTCTTTTTGGAACCTAGGTCAGCTGACCAGCATTTTAACCACAGCACACGTCTGAGGATCACTGCTAACTTAGATGCATGCCCTAATAGGGGAGTAGTGTCCAAGGCTGCGTCACAGATAAACCGTAGCCCTTGTATGATCTGTTCCATCAAATCAGATGTCTCCTGGGGAATATCTTTTCCCCTAAGATCTTGGCGTACCATTTTCGCCCATTCCGTAAGTGTCTGGGAAACTAGACCAATAACGATTACTGGTCTAAATGCTGACCCTATCAGAGAAAAGATAGTGCGGGACTCTGCTTCTATCTTTCGATCCACCGGATCCTTAAAGGACGAAGTGTCCTCCACTGGAATAACCGTGGCTTTATTCAGCCTGGAAATAGGCGGATCCACGACTGGTGGTACCGTCCATTTCTTAATGATGGATTCCTCAAACGGATAGCGTCTAGCAATACGCTTGGAAATAGTAAAGGTACGTTTAGAATGCTCCCATTCTCCTTTAATCTGATTACCAAAACATTTAGGTACAGGAAAAGCCTTCACCGTCTTGATGGGCTTATTAGTCCCAAAAGGCCTCTCTGTTTCAGTTGCCTCTGCCGGTAAAGCCTCAAGTTTTAAGGTTTCTTGCACTGCCACAACTAGTGCGTCCACCAATGCTTCTTCCTGAATTATAGCAAGAGAAGAAGCGTCCTCCTCACTGTCTGAGGGGGCTTTACCTGGGATAACAGCCCTTGCAGAGGAACCTGCAACTGCCGTGACCATCTCTGAATCTGAGTCAGAGGTGTCAGATGGTATAGGGGTAGGCGGGGGTCGTTTCCTTGACCCCCGTCCCTGACAGGCCGCCTCCACCCGAGCCACCATAGACTCCAAAATTGCTGTAAATGACTCTATACTCTGTGCACCGGCGGGTCCCGAGGCCCCCTCGAGGGAAACAGGTGGGGGAATATGTGTGGCAGGGTCCATAATAACTCCAGTTACTTCCTGGATAATATAATTCAAAGTAAAGAAAAAAACTTTTTTTTTTTTTCTTTTTTTTTTTTTTTTTTCTGACCCCCAGCGCCACAAAAAGCCCCTTAGTGTTACCTGCTTAGGGATCCCTATCGATCGAGAGAGAGAGAGATAGACCCCCAGGCTCACCACTTGATGCTCAGAGTTAAACTGCAACAGCTTACAGCGCTGTCTTGACAAACAGGAAGTCTTTTGGCTGGCTGCCCAGGAAGAAAGGAGGCGGCTCCGCCCCTCTGCATGCCTTCCGGCGCCTCCCCCAAGCTCCACGAGGTGTAGAATCACCTCAAACATGGCCGCCCCCATGCTGGAGACACGAGGCTACGCCAAAATGGCGGCTCGTGCGATCCAGCAAAAAAAATGGCGGCGGCCTAAACTGAATAGCGGTGTGCTGCAGGGCACACAACACTCTCTCTGCATGGGGATATGGCGTGGTTGGCGGTACCGGCCCTGGCGGACCGCGTGGCCGTTCGGGAGGCCTGCTAAATAGCTGGAGATCTGATTTGGAAGGCAGTCTACATGTCCGTGGCTTCTGACTGGTAGGTAGCTTATACTTAACCCATAAGATTCCCAGAATGCCACAGATTACATCTTTAAAACATGTATACAATAGATTGTTAGCTCCCAAGCCAAGCTTCCTGGCTTTGCACACATAAATCACACTCAAAGTAGGAGGATTTGTGACATGTTATAGGATAGAAAGGACTCTTTCTTACCATACAGAGAGGGGCCCGCGTTCACCACAAAACCCGTCAGGGGGAAAGGGGGAACATACTACTCACCATACCGGAACCAGGCGGGCACCAACTCCTGACAGTACCCCTCTCCACCGGGCGGGAGGGCTGTCGACCAATACGGACGCCGTGACTCATGGTCTTTGGCGTTTCAGCGAGACGTTTAACTCGCGGGGTCAGTCCCTTAATGGGACTTTGTCGCGGCCGACCCAGCGCGGAGCTATGGCCTGCACGCGCTCGTAGGCTGAACTGGGGTGACCACCGGATCTCAACATCCAGCCCGTCGCCCAGTTCAGCTTTCTTGCTTGAAGATCTCACAGGAACACTGGAGAAAAAAGCTGTCTAAAAAATCTTTTTAAGAAAAAAATCTTGCCAGGACCGAAGATCCCAGCAAGGTATCTAGGTCCTTACTCCTAACTAGACAGAAAATAACTGATTTGCTGAGGCAGAGAGAGGGAGGATATACCCTCTGGGACTGCCCCTAGGGTGTGGCCAGAGCTTTTTAATTTCCTGTCTAGTCCTGCTCCTGCGGAGGTAACGTAACCCGAAGGTGGTGTATCACCGAGGACTACGTCTGTCGATGAGCGCTAGAGAAAAACGCATATGAGCTTTATGGCATTTTTTTTTTTTTTTTTTTTTGTCCAGCGAAGCAGTGTGAAAGCCATCCTAACAAAGAATAAATGTTTTCAAAATAAAAGTTAATTTGAAAATATATTTAAAAAAGGAAAGAAAAAAAAAGGAACACAAGTACTGTACTAGGAAAAATGAAGCATTTCAGCACTGAGTGCAGAAATTCATTAATGTACATTTGAACAGAATGTACATGGGACTTGATGTAAAAGGGGTACAGTATATTGCATTTCTATTTCCTGAAAATAGGATGTTTGTACCACTAAAATCTTTGTGAAGTCCACTGAGGGACACAGGATGCCATGATACATTGTCAGGTTATATTGTTGCCTATTGAATATTGGGCACAGGTACAAGAGGTCATATACTGATGGGACATCCAAAAGCTATTCCACTTCGAAGTGGGCAACACTAAACAAAATGCTAACAGGCCTACAAAAAACAAAACTGGGGACTATCTGCAACACAACGAGCCACCTGAAGGAAATTATGCCAAAAGCTGGCATATAGATGAGGCCTGAAAAACCACAGAGAACATTTTTCTGAAAGAAGCAGTGGCTGTGAGATAAAGCCTCAAAGCCTGAGCTACATCCAGGCAATGTTGAAAGATCTTTCTACTGAACTAGTGCCAGATAGAGGGACAGAAGAACGAAGTCCTTAAAGGTCTGGACCTCAACACTACTTTACCCACATGATTAAGCTTAGATACTTGCCTTACAGCAGTGATAGAATCAAGAAACGCAACCTTGTGAAGTCTGGAAAGAGGAAAATTCCTAAAAAGGTTCATAGGGTGGTTTCTGAAGTGCTGGAAGTTTCCAAATTCAGATCCCACTATGTCGCAGGGAACAAACCGGGGAGCTTCATGCAAAACACCCCCCAAGCAATCTCTAAAATAAGACTTGACTAACATTGCTGAGGGTCGGATTAATGATTTGTAAAAAAAAAAAAAAAAAACTAAGATTTGTCAAAACAAAGATATATATACCACTACTGTGGCACTGTCCAACTGACTTTAGATAGGATGACCTTCTAGCTGGGAGGTCCAGAGTTGCAGGCAAAAAAACAAATTAACTGAAGTTCCAGGATGCTGATCAGGAGACTAGATTCCTCCGAAGTTCCCTGCATTGGGAAGGGGCCCTGGATTCTTCCTTGGCCCAACAGGCTGGTTTTCATTATGAGAATTTTCCAAAATACAGGAAGAACAAATTTCGCTGGTTCTATGGCTGGATTCCTAAGCCACTTAGCCAAAGAAAACTTGGTCTTTGGTGACAGACAAATCAGTCCAAACACTGGACTAACTTGTTCCTCAATGACAGAATGTTGTGTTTAATGCAGCAAGGAACAGAGCAGAGATTCAATTTTCTATTAGGGAAGAAAAAACAATGGCAAGAGCTGCGCCTAGGACTAAACCGAGATATTCCAAGTAACGAGTCTGTTCTAGCACTGATTTCTAAATATTCAGGATGCACATGAACCTTTGCAAGGTCAGGGCTATCTTGTCCATTAGAAACTATTCCGACTGTTCTCTCAGCAGAAGCTAGTCTAGATATACCCCGACAGGAATGCCAGACCTGACAGATTCAATGCAGATCTTCTGGGCCTAAATGAAGACATTCAGGGCTTAAGATCCAAGATAAGGCAGATGGTTTGGGAGGCCTTGGAATTACATGGTTTATGGGCAGACGGGTGCTGGACTTGGAGTTTGAGCAGCAATGAAAAGGACTTTTCTTATCCTTTAGCGAAGGGCGATTCTTCCCAGAGTGAGCCTTAAGATTCTGTGGCCGAGGAAGATGGAGTACTCCTGCCATCTGCTGTATCCTTGATGAGGGTATCCAGGGCAGACTCAACAAGGCACTATCTCTTAAAGGCTATGCAGAACAAGAGAACTTTTTTTTTTGTTTTATTTAACATTGGCTCAACATTCTATCACTTCAGTTAGTTAACATGAGGAGGGAACTCTGTCTAGACACTCATGGGAAATAGACAGGAGACCTGCAACCACCTTGTCCATGCTGCAGCTCAAACCTGCAGACCTACATTTTAAACATTGTTTGATCAAAGGATCAACTGCAGTGATGACCAGATCCCTTCTAATATTCTTAAACAGAATTTGAAATCTCAAGGTTACAGCTAAGACCAATTACAGTGCAGGATCTGCCAGGGAGAACAGAGCTCTAGAATGGACCTCTAGTAGTTGTAGATGGGGTCCTTAAATACAGGTACATCCTCCACTGGGATGTTAAGACACTTTAAGACAGGATACTGCCATATTCACACGAGGAGCAGCCCACTTTTACAAAAAGTCCTCCTCAAACAGGTACCGGATGCTTGGGAGGTACAAACATCTTGTCAGGAAATTTCCAGTCTTTATAAATGAAGACTGAACAGCAGGGTAACTAGAAAAAAGGTTGGAATCTTAGGAGCCGTAAAGAACCCTAGCCTGGGGACTGCACTATTAGTGGCTACAGGCTGATCCTCAAGTTTTAAAATTGGTGCGTATTGTACACTGTCTGAGTTTAGAGTGTTGGCACAAGATTACAACTTTATCCCATCAAGGACTGGAGTAATCCATCTTAAAAACAGAGGGATGCTGAGAGTGGGGGGGCCTGTTCTAGGCTTGCCTACATTTTTTACCCAGTGTCCAATTTTCTAGTAGGCAGCAATGTAACCAGACCAGTATATGACTTCCTGTGTCCCAAAATGGATAAAAAAAAAAAAAAAAAGAAACCCTTGGTTCCAAGATATTATGAAGCACCATGATACCTCACAAAAACAGCCAGCAACATAAAATAGAGTGCTTTTCACACTATAAGCAGAGCTGTTTTAAATGCAGACATCAGATGGCTGTGTTAAGATTTATCCCCTAAGAACATTTCTGAAAAGCTTATGACAAATATTTTACACCTTGAAAGGTGCTTAAATTTATTATGGCTCTGTAAAGTAGCAGAAAAGGGAAACTGGCACAAATACAAAAAAATCTGACTAATGAATAAAACAAACCAATGTTTAATGTGGAGCTAGCATGAGGTTAATTTTTTCATGCTAAATGATGCACAACACTCAGGCTGGGTTCACACTAGACATATGCCGGTTTTCGGTAATTCGATATATAGCGGTATTGCATAGCCACGGTATTGTTATTGTGGCATTTTTAAAATACCGAGTTTCTCTGCTCCTGGGTCTGACTTGTGAATTGATACATTTCAGTGAGCTGGATGACTCATTTACTCACACAGCTAATGCCTATCAGCATTAAGCCCCGGTTCACACTAGGGCGACCTGTGGGGCGACCTGGTCGCCTCACAGGTCGCCGCAGGTCGCCTCCCATAGGAAAGCTGCGGACCCGTTCTAATAGGAGCGACACAAGTCGCTCCGACCTAGAGAAAAAAACCTAGAAAAAGGGTCCGGAGCTTCTTTGGGGCGACCAGGAGGCGACCGCCATAGACTTCAATGTTATAAAGTCCGTGGCGGCCACGCCAGGCCTAAAGCAATAGTAAAGTCATTAATAGATAAAAACACCGGTCCTCCTGCAGGTTTAACCAATTAATGACTTTACTATTGCTTTAGGCCTGGTTCACATGTATGCGGGTTGGGGGCCCACATTTGCACAGGCATAGCAGCCCATTGATGTGAATGGGCTTGAGCTGCTATGCCTGCGTTTTAAGCTGAAAAAAGGTGCATGCAGAATTTAAAAAAATGCAGTGGCCATGAAATCCATCCTTCTTTTGCACCATGCGACTTACCTGCCTTTGATGCACACGCAAACTGTTTTTAAATGCCGTGCCCACGTATACAAAAAATGCAGAAAGCTTGCCAGAGCAGGAACTGCAGGTTAGTCGCATGGTGCAAAAGCAGGATGGATTTCAAGGCCACTGAATTTTAAAAAAATGCTGCATGCACCTTTTTTCTGTGGAAAATGAGGGCATAGCAGCCCGTTCAAATCAATGGGCTGCTATGCCTGTGCAAATGTGGGCCGCCAACCCGCATACATGTGAACCGCCAACCCGCATACATGTGAACCACCAACCCGCATACATGTGAACCAGGCCTAAAGCAATAGTAAAGTAATTTATAAACACCACCTCCTTCAGGTTTAACCACTTCTTGACCACAAGGATTTGCCCTCTTAATGACCAGGCCATCGGATTGGAGCCGAGCGCCAGGACCAGTTATCACCAGTTAGGCCAGACACTGCTTGATGACCTATTTTAGGCCTGGTTCACAGAGTCTGTACTGACGGACTATATAATAATGTGCATAAGTGAACCAAAGCCCCTAAATTCAGCAATGAAATTGAAGTGAGGTGGAAATTGAATAATTTAAATTTAATAATAGAATACCGTGATAATACCGTATACCGTGGCAAAACCTTAATCAATTAATCGCAGCATGAAAATCTGATACCGTCACAAGCCTAGTTCACACTGATGTAAATTGGATGCGGTTTCTTCACATCCAATTGGCATGACAAGAGACTGTGACCAGCTCTCAATGGATCCTGTTCCCACACATCCAGGGCGGCCGCAGTCTGTATTGCAGAAGAGTCCTCTGCATCTTCTGGTCCATTTCAGGTGCAAATTAAGCCAAAAATTCAGACTCGATTTTCACCTGCAACGGTGAACAGACACGCACCGGACCCCCCCGCTGTGAGCCGTGGCTAGCATGAAGCCAGCCTTACAGTTACAAATTACCTCTTGCTGAGATCACAGTACTCCTCTTGACAATACCTTCAGTTACTTTTCTTATCAGAAGGACAGACTTTCTTTCTAGGCATCATCCAGTGTCAGCATCTGCTTACGGGACTTAGATGCTGGCTCAGAGATAAAGCCATATATATATATATATATATATATATATATATATATATATATATATTATATATATACACACACACACACACACACACACACACACACACACATACACACAGGATGGTGCTTGTGCAGATCTTGGCCATGTTCACAGTTGTCTGACATTGTTTACCACCATGCTGCAGCCTCTCACCTTGCTACAAAGTTACAATGTAGCAGTTTGATCATTAAGGGAGAGGAGACTGGGGATGTTTTCTCTTGTCAGAATGATGGAGCTCAAGAACTGCTTTTTACTGATATAATGCAATCTTATAGGAAAACTGTAATATTGCTGTATATTGTGACATGTCAGGAATTGATTCATGCAGAATTGTAAAGCTTCAAGGTCTACTTTAAGATGGAATATGCCCTTTTATCATGTGATGTAGCATTCACAAGATAGAACTGAAAGCTACCATCAAATGAAATGATCCTACTACACACACTGAAACCATGTGCATATTATTCAGAACCAGTGCGCCAGGCAAGGAGGAGATTAATATATTAATAAAATGGGGGCATGATGGACAGATGGCACAAGTTTACAGACACCACATTAATGGCGGCTGGCATGGTTGAAAGAAGACAAAACATGCTAAGCTTCAGCGCCAGGAACACGGGCAAAGTAGGGAAAATGGCAAACTAGCGCCACAAGCGAGCAAGTTCAACTACCTCTTTCGGAGAATTTCGAAGTTTGCTTTAGTTTGTAACTGTCTGAAACGAAGAAAGAAAGAAATAGAGACAGAAGTGAGTAGACTACCTAAACAAAGAGAGCAGTGAGAGCAAGTGCAGCAAAAAGATGTTTTGACTGTAGAAAGTCCACCAAGGTGTTTTAAAGGAAAGCTGCATTCCAAAACTGACAATAAAGACGAAGAAGGAGCACCGAGGATACAAGTGTGCGACAAGTGCAGGAGCTTAACTTAAAACCACCATCCAAGAAACGTAGGTATATTAGAATTTTCCAAATGATCTTGAAGCAATAATACATATGCAATGCACATTTTTATAAAATCACTCGGCACTTACACATTTTGTAGAAACTAGTTTTTATAATTCAGTATACAGGGATACAAAAGAGAAGTAGAGTAAATGATCTAAATAAATAAAATACAAAAAAGGAAGTCGATAAGGTGAAGTGGTAAAGCAATATGGAAATACCATGCACACTATACAATGAAGAATTTTAGAAATGTATAGACGGCAGCGCAACAGTTAACAGCTTACAAGACTAGCAGGAGAACAAGTAATTTTGGCACTTAGATAACAAAACAAGCTTTCGTTGGCATATTAAACAGACCAAAGGGGAGCCAAAATAAATTCATTGTTAGGGTTTACATACACTTAAATATATCTAAAGCCCAAACATTTGTTTTATGTATTTGTTTTTTATATTTTTAAGAGCATAGGAAATGGTAAAATGTCTATTAGGTTTTTTTCCTTTATGCCATCTTTATCCCAATTGGGGGAGATTAATAGAGTAATATGCCCTCTTAGTATTCACCAAACAAATGTACTCATTGGAAGATTTCTTAAAGAGGAACTCCAGGATCCTGCTGTCATTGCATTTCCAGATCCTTCTCCCCAGGCTCTACTGGATCGTTTAAAAAGTGTTAATGAAAATTACTCACTTTTCATGTAATAGCCAATTTTCTGCCCCAGTGACTTCCTGCAATGCCTAGGGAAATAGAGGTTGCAGCAATCGTGTGTGCGTGAGGGCGGAGCAGGCCTGTCATTGGAAGATGCATCAAAAGTGGGCAGTGTCTGCCCACTTCAGCAAGGATGTAGTTACATCCCTATTGCGGAAAAATAACTACAGCACAGAAGTTACAAGATTGTTGGCTGGGGCAATACAGGAAATAGCAGTCACCCATCTTACAAAGCAGAAATCACAGGGAATAAAGCCTGTGATTTGAAAAAAAAAAAAAAAAAACATGAATTTTCTCTTTAATTAAAGAAATGGAGCACATCTCTGCCAAGCACGAGCAACAACAGCAGAAAAAGTTTCTGCTTGGAGTTTAGCTTTAAATGTATCCTGACCTTTAGCCTGGTAAATTTTTTCACTAGGGAAAAAAAAAAAAAAAAAGTGTAAAACTTCCCTAACTGGGACACAGACAAAAACCTGACAGGGGATCCCCTCACCACACTGTACAAACCATAAAATAAAAAAGTTTTGGCTTTAGATATACCAATTCCTAAGCACAATAACCAATAATCAAAATGTCTTGTACTGGCCTGACTAACAAAGAACATTATATTTCTGCTCTTTAGAAATAGCACTTAAAAACCCAAAAGACTAAGACCATGGTTACCTTTTCATAAAATTAGTAGTCCAGAACAATACACGAAAATAATACAATACATTTGGTCATAACATTTAGCCTTCCCAATCAAAATATGCTCCTCATATTCTTTAATTACTCTACTCGTAATGACAATAAGGGTACCACCGTAGATACTAGGACATTAAAGGCTTGCAACATTTCCTAAACCGTCACCAGCATTTGCTCTGTTCTCTAAACATAGCAGCAGTGACTACTCATGAAAATTCCTGCATCTGACAATCACGTTAACTTAATATAACTACATACATATTCATTAGGAAATGTTGGGTGGATGCTTGCTGCTCTCTTTGGGACTGCTGCAACAAAACCTCTGAACCCCAGTTCATAGCTCTAGCCATCAACTACAATGAGGCCTAGAAAAGGTCACTGTGCTTACTGGATACTCCATGCATTTTAAATGCAGAAAACACAGAAGAAGCAGAACTGATTGGGTAATAACTACAAATACTTTTGACTGTCAATACTGTCCCCCCCTCCCTTTTCATTTGATGGTTGCAGTTCACCTATCAGCCACTTCCTATCTACATAATTGCCTTGGACAACCGTGGACCATGCCTGCAGAATGTGTGCAGGTATGGTCACCTGCAGTTCTTACTGGGGGGGTATGTGACAGATATGTGACAGAGTGAAAAAGCAGGAGCAGAGTTAAAAGACAACTGCCATCCCATGGCACAGAGTGCCTGAATAAGGGGCTTCATTAAACATTCACCAGGTATTTAGATAAAATATGCCCATTTAACAGATAACTTTAAAAATTACTTATTTTAAAGTTTATATAAGAATTTAATAGGTGGGTTCAGATGTACTTTAACATTTATAGACCATTGTCTGTGTCAAGATAAAAGGTGTCCATATCTATTTTTTTGAATGCCAAACATTAACAAGAGAGCATCAGTGGAGAAAAAAAATCCCACAAGTTAGTAGAAAGAAAAAAAATGGGATTTTTGACTTACAGTAAAATCCATTTCTCCGATGTTCACCGACAGACACAGCTCCTGATATTCTTAACCATTGGGTTATACTGGCCCCTACAAGAGTAGGACACTTCACTAGACAGAAAAAAATGCCCATGGGCAGTCCCAGAGGGTATACTCCCAGCTCTGCTATAGGCACTCAGTATAGTTACAAGCAGTGTCAGGAGAAATAAAACTCAAGAGGGGTGGGAGCCATGTCCGTCAATGGACATCAGAGAAATAGATTTTACAGTAAGTCAAAAATCCCATTTTCTCTTTCGTTCATTGATGGACACAGCTCCTGATATTAACCATTGGGATGTTCCAAAGCAGTGTAAAACATGAGGGGTGGAAACAGCAAAAACGAAATTACCGAGGCTAAATTATAGCCAACCAAACCAACTGGAGCCCATCTGAAAAAAAACGCACACCCTCAAAGAGGATCAGGTCCTCTTAAACAGCAGCCTGCCTTGTGGCCAAAAGAAGCATCCGCAAATGCCAACACATCCACTTTATATAACCTTGTGAGTGAGCGCCGACGACACTGAAGCCTGATGACAAAGCCCAGGAGGCACCAAGCACCCTAATAGAGTGTGCCTTAACAGGGAAAGGTAGAACCTAACCCCTGAAGGAATAGGCCTGAATCAGCAGCTGCCTGTTCCATCTGGAAATGGTGGCAGAGGAAGTGGACAACCCTTTACGAAGTCCATCCTCGAGCACAAAGAGTCCGACTTCCGTATCTGCCAGGTACACCCTAATTGCCCGGACCACATACAAGGTATGCAAGGCAATTTCCTTCGGATGTTTAGGCCTGGGGCACAGGGAAGGCCACACAATGTCTTCATTCAAATGAAAAAAAAAAAAAAACCTTTGGAAGGAACGGTGGCCGGTGAACCACATCCCTATGAATCACCAGGTAAGCTGAATGAGAGGGAAACGCCACCAATTCCAAGTCTAAGCAGGGGAATCTCCTGAAGAGCCTGAAAGGCAGGCTTCTAGAGAACCGAAAGCACCAAATTGAGATCCCAAAGGGGGCAACGGAGCCCGCACTAGAGGAACAAATGTCTGACACCCTGAAGAAAAGGTACACACCAGGGAGTGTGGGGCCCAATGTCGTTGGAAAAAGACCATGAAAGCCAACACCAAGGCCAATTTCTGTTCAACCCCCCATTGAAATGAGGTCAAGATTCGAGCCACCGTGAAGGAGCGAGGTTGAATCCTAAGAGACTCACACCACACAATGTGCAACTTCCACGTACGATGGTAGATATTCCTAGAAGTAGATTTCCTAGCTTTCAACAGGGTAGGAATCACCGACTCAGATAAACCCCTATCCTTCAGCACCTGGTGTTCAACAGCTAAGCCGTCAAAGCCAGTGACTGTAAAGCAGGATGGAAGATTGGTCCTTGGGACAGCAGATCATCCCTGAGAGGAAGCTTCCTTTTTTTTTTTTTTTTTTTTATATATATATATATTTTTTTAAATTACAAGGACGTCAGCAACCAGCAGCACCAGATCGCTGCACCAAGCAGCCCGGCGAGGCCATTACGGAGCCACTAAGATGACCCTAATCCCTTCTTCCTCGATCCTGCAGCGAAGTCTTGGCAGAAGCTTGGGAAGGAAGACATAAATCAGAAGATACTGACCCAACGGGGCCACCAGCGCGTCTGTGGCATCAGCCAGAGAATCCCTTGACCGAGCCACAGACCTCTGCACCTTTCTGTTGAGCCGAGATGCCAAAAGATCCACCTTGGGGGTGCCCCACCAGAGACACAGTTGATAAAACACCTCCGGATGAAGGGACCAATTCCCTTGGTCCGTCTGACGACCAGTTTTCCACCACAGGAAAGTGTACGGCGGAGGGGGCTGGAACAAACTGTTCTTCCCAACTTAGAATGCCGGCTATCTCCAGAGCCGCCAGGACACTTCTTGTGTCCCCTTGGTGATATGTCCTATACAAAGGGAGGAAGGGTTTGCCCGGTCAAAGCACTGGAAAACGAAGCCACCATATCAGGGACTCCTTCATTCCCCGACTCAGCAGGATTTGATTGTCCAGAGACTGCGGAGTCTTGTCCTATTTGGTCAGAATCTCCCTTGCAGAGACCTCGTATGGAACTGTGCAAACTGAACTGCCTCAAAAGGTAGACACCTTCAGGCCCAGCACCTGCATGCAAGTCCGGAGGGATGACCATCTGCTGGACAGCAGGAGACGAATTGCAGCCTGTAATTTCTGGAGTTTGTCCAGAGGAAGGAGAACTCTGGCTAAGGCCGAGTCCAGAGTCAGGCCCAGATAGTCCAGCTTAATGGAGAGAACCAGAGCAGACTTCTGAAAACTCAGAATGTAGCCAAACTCCCGCAGAGTTTGCATTGTGATCTCCAGGTTTTCCACCAGAGCAGGAGACTCCGCTCACAGGAGGAGATCATCCAAGTAGACCAGTACCGCGATCCCCTGTCAGCGTAACAAGGCTAGCACCGGGCTAACACTTTTTGTGAAGACCCAAAGGAGCAGAGGCGAGACCAAAGGGTAATGGTACAAGCTGACAATGCTCCTCTCCCACAGCAATGTGGAGAAAACGCTAGTGACTGGCACATTTTGGAATGTGAAGGTAGGCATCCTTGATGTCAATAGAGGGATGCCACCACCGTTTAAATGGACCCCATTCTGAATTTCTGCACACACACAAAGCAGTTTAGCGCCTTGGATGTCCAGGATTGGATGCACTTTGCCTTCCTTCCTGGGAACTGTGAACAGGTTTGAGTAAAACCTCTGAAAACGTTCTTGGAGTTGGACCCGGGACAATCACCCCTTGAAGTAACAGGTCTTGTACCGTGCCAAACAGGCCCTGCAAGCGGTCCTGGGACAGGCGCTGGAAGGAAAGAACCTTGCCGGGGGAGGACAGCGAAACTCGATCTTGTAGCTGGACCGAATTACTTTGTGGACCCATTTGTCTTGCACCAGGGCTCTCGGCTTGCTGAAAAGCTTCGAGCCCTTGTCAGTTGACCCTGAGGGATGAAAAAAAGCTTCTTATGAGCCAAGAAGGAAGGCCCACGTCTATGACGAGGCTCCTTGCCCTTAGTAGCTTGCAGAAGAAAAAAGTACTCACCCCCCTCCCCCCCCCCCCCGTGAGACCTTTAATGATGTAATCTAGGGCAGTTCCAAACAGGAGGTCTTCTTGAAAAGGAAGATCAGTCAAGGCCTTTTTAGAAGTCTGGTCCGCAGACCAGCACTTGACTTGACACGCCGAAGGACCACTACCAAAACAGAGCCGAGCCGCATCCAAAGAGGCATCACAGATAAACTGCAGCCCCTGGACCAGCTGGCCTGCCAGCTCGGCAAAGGCAGGGGGGAGCGGTTCTCAATCCAGGTCATGGCGTAAGAGCTTAGCCCACTCGGTCAGAGTTTGTGACATCAGGGCAATGGTGAATACCGGCCTCATTGCGAACCAGCCAGAGTGTACACATTGCGGGCCACAGTCTCTGCCTTCCTGTCAGCCGGATCCTTAAAGGCCGAGGACTCTACAACCGGAATCATGGTTGCCTTGTTTAATCTGGAGACCGTAGGGTCCACCACTGGTGAAACAGTCAACTTATTAAGGATGGACTCCTCATAGGGGTAACGCCTAGTAAAGTGCTTAGGGACCCCACAGGGATGCTTCGGTCGTCCCCACTCCTTAGTGACAATTCTTTCAAAATAGGCAGGGAAAGGAAACACCTTTTCCACTGTGGATGGCTTGAGAGTGTAAAAGGCAACCTGCGCCTTCGTCACCGCTGCATCCTATATCTTCAGGGTCTCATGCACAGATCTAATCAGTGCCTCTACCAGCGCCTTTTCGTACGTGGTTGCAGCAGACGTAAAGGAATCATCCTCACTATCAAAAGATTCCGGGTGCGAGGTTGCAGACCCAGCAGGGTGACCCACGTCCGGGGGCGCTTTTTGCCAGCCTGTTGCCTGAAAGCCACCTCCACCAAGGACACAAAGGACTCCAGTGGATTAAGTGATGGTCGGGACCCGGAGGGCCCGGCAGCCTCAGATAGGGGATCAGGTGGGGAGATGTGCTCCAAAGACTCCATGAGTCACCAGGGGGACCCCACAATAAGTGTAAAAACACTGTAAAAAGGGACAACCCCCACTGCGCTGGCAGCACCACCCGGTCGTCCGGCACATGCACTAAGCGATCTTTAGCAGGGAGGGAGAGGACCCCACCAGACTCACCACCCAGCAGAAACAGGGATCTGCAGCCACCAGGAAAATCTGCACTACACTTATGGCAATCAGGAAGTGAAAGTATCCAGGAGTCAGCACCGGGGGATGAGGAGGGGTTCCCACCGCCGAAATCGCAGCCCACAGGGATCCACTGTAATGGCCGCCGCTATTTTCAAAGGCAACCTAAAGCAAAATGGCCGCTAGACTACACAAACATGGCTGCCGTATATAGAAACACACAGGCTACAACAAAATGGTGGCATCACAGGGCTTACAAGGACCCAGGAGGGAACCCAGGCCTCAAAGACAGATCTGGGCAGGACAGGGGGCCCAAGCAGGAGCCCCCCCAGGTACTACTACCGCCCCCCCCCCCGCACATTTGGTCAATCGGTTGCCGACGGCGCCCCCCCCCCCCAATCACCAGCTAGCTTCCTGCCCCCACCCTAGGAGGTGGACCACACCACCCAAACAGCCTCAGCATATCTGGGTAGGGAGGGGGGGCAGGATCAGGGACACTGGAAAGGGGGGTGCCCGATGGGAAGGAGGGGAACCCCAGGGTCGACTGTACCAAGTACGGACCTATATCCAAGCCAAAACCCTCCAGGGGGAGAGGGGGGGGGGGACAGCTACTCTCGCTATTCCATACCAGGAAACAGGCGAACACCACTCCAGAGAGAACCCCTCTCCATCTAAATGGGGGGCTGTCAGCCAGGAGGAATGCTGCGATTTAACCTGAGACCCGCTCGTATGCGAGGCTTATAACTCGCAGGCCAGCCCCTGTCCAGTGTGGCTATGTCGTGGCAGACCTAGCTCGGAGCTGAGGTCAGCGCGCACGTGCTCGCTGGCCAGACTGGGGTGACCACTGGATCTAGATTATCCAGCCTGTCGCCCAGTCCAGCAATTGATTTTAGATCTCACAGGAAAAATCCAGGTGAAAAATTTTCTATCTAAAAAAAAAATAAATAAAAAAAATTTGCTAGGACCAAAGATCCCAGCAAGGAACTAGGTCCTTAATCCTGACTAGGCAGAAAAAAACTGAGTGCCTATAGCAGAGAGAGGGAGTTTACCCCCCTGGGACTGCCCATGGGCGTAGCCAGACTTTTTTTCTGCCTAGTTTCCTACTCCCGTGGGGGGCAGTAAAACCCAATGGTTAAGAATATCAGGAGCTGTGTCCATCAATGAACGAAAGAGGAACAATTGTTTAATCTTTATTTACCGTTAGAAAAATTGTTAGATTGATTGCACTTCAAAGTGATCATGCGACTTGTACCTTACAAAGAAACTGCAAAGTGAATCAGTTTATCTAACTTCTTGGTTTAAAAGATTTGTGACAGTATGCCCCACAGCCAACAGGCTGGAAAATTAGGAAACCATGGAAATGACTTTGGACAGATAAGCAGCCCTGAATGGTTGTAAAACCTAAAAAAGTAAATTAATTGGTACACTGGCACAAAACTGGCATATCTATAAGGAGGAACAGGCTTGTATTATGAATAGCCATGTCTGCCACCATAAGTGCTCGTTCACATGGATGTGCTACAGTGTACACCCATGCGAGTGCCATGTTTGCCTGCATGAGGATGCACAGATGTTCGTGCATTCCCAAGCAGGCAGGCTCATTCATGTCAAATGAGACACAGCCGCTGCGGCTTCCACTTTGACAGCCTTGCTTGCATGGCCTAGAATGCGCACTATCTGCATTTGGTGCCATGCATCCACACGGCTGTCAAAACGAAAGCAGTGGCTGTGTTTGTGCAGCCGCTATGTCCCAATTGGCATAAATGGACCTGCCTGTATGGGGATGCACAAACATTTGTGCTTCTCCATGTGGATAAAAATGGGACTCGCATGGGTGCACACTGTAGTACATTCTTGTGAACAAGGCCTCATAGTGCTATACTAATCCTGCATCTTTTTCCCCTTCTAGTTTTGCAACAAGGGAAATTTGAATAAAATACAACAAAAAAAAAAAAAACAGTATAAAAGATGAACAAATGTAACTGGATTTTGATCCTGAAAGTTTTTTTAATGGATTAAACTGAAATGAAAAATATTGAGGAAAAATAAGCATATAAGTAGGTGAACAAACCATGCCTTTTCTAAATAAACATTGCAGCTAACCCTACTACACCCTAGAAGGACAATCAATGATAAGGGTCATATCCATCTATAATCGGCTATTTAAAAAAAAATTTGATTTTTCTTACAGCTTACCTTTAAAATCCTTTTTTTTGTAGTACATCAAAGGACACAGAGCAGCCATAATATTTACTATCTGGGTTATACGCCACCTATAGGTGAATGGACACTGGCAACCAAAAAGACAGGAAGTCCCCCCCTATATATATAACCCCCTCCCATACAGGAAGTACCCCAGTTTTGTAGCAAGCAATAAACATCCCAGACAAGAGGGGAGGGACCTCTCTGTTCTGTTATGTACTCCAAGAAAAGGACTTTACAGGTAAGCTGCAGGAAAAATCCAAATATTCTTTATCGTACATCACGGAACACAGAGCAGCCATAATAATTACTATGTGGGACGTCCCAAAGCAATGCATTTGAGGGGTGGGGGGGGGGGGGGGACGCTAAATATGAAAAAACCACCATCAGGCCGAAAAGATCTACATAGCTGCCTGCAGCACACTGCGGCCAAATGCAGAATCCTACCAGGTCCCAACATCCACCTGAAAGAATCTAGTGAACGTATGTACTGAAGACCAAGTAACGGCCCTGCAAATCTGAGCCACAGAAGCTTGAAGGCGAACTGCCCAAGAAGCACCTACTCTTTTGGTAGAGTGTGCCTTTACCGGAAAAGGTGGAACCTTCCCCTTTATTCCATACACCTGGATAATTACCTGACAAATCAACTGAGAAATTGTAGACCTAGATGCTGCCTGCCTTTTCCTTGGCCCTTTTGTCAGCACAAACAAAAAGGTCGGTCTTCCGAATCTGAGCGGATTCAAACAGACCTTAAATGCACATACTACATCGAGAGAATGGAACAACTTTTCCTCTGCTGTTTGAGGATTTGGAAAGAAGGCAGGCAGTATAATGTCCCAATTCAAATGAAAAGCGGACACCACCTTGGGCAAAATCCCTGGGTGTGGACAAAAACATCCTATCTTGATGCAAGATCAAAAATGGTTCCTTAAAAGAAAGAGCCGCTAACTCGAACACTCTTACTGCAACCAAAAAGACTAACTTGCTGGCCAAAAGAACCAGAGGAATATGCCGAAAGGGCTCAAAAGGCTGTTTCTGCAGAACCGCCAGGACCAAACTTCAATCCCAAGGACACAACGGTATCCTAACTGGCGGAAGCATATGCAGCACCCCTTGTATAAAGGCTCGGAACAAGGAATGCAAAGCAATCGGTCTTGGAAAAAAAAGACTGACAAGGCTGAAATTTGACTTTTAATAGTGCCTAAGGCTAGCTTCATATCTACCCGTACTTGCAAGAAGGTTAGAATTCTCCCGATTATATATTAAACAGGGATGCCACTTTGTGGCCTCACACCACACCAAGAAATGTAAGACTTCAAGGCTCTGTAATAAATGCCCTAGAGACTGGTTTCCTAATGTTTATCACGGTAGAGACTGCAGGATCAAATATACTACTCCGCTCCCTCAAAATTCAGGCTTCAATAGCCAAACCATCAAATTTAGAGACTGTAAAGCAGAGCGGAATATCAGATCCTTAGAAAGCAGATCCAGATGCAGTGGGAGAGCCCATTGCCTTGCCACCGCCAACCTTAGAATTTTCGCGTACCAAATCCTCCTTGGCCAAGCTGGAGCCACCAGGATTACTGGTTTCCCCTCTTCCTGAATCCTGCGCAAAAGTCGTGGCAGCAGCTGAACCGGGGGAACTACTCCCAGGGAGTCACCAAGGCATCCACTCCGACTGCAAGCGGATCCCTGGTTCTGAACACAAATTTGTCCAACTTGTTGTTGAACCTGAATGCCAACAGATCTACGTCCAGGACCCGCAATCGTTGACAAATTAATGCATAGATCTCGGGTTGTAAGGACCATTCCCCTGGAAACATCTGCTGGCTACTTAAAGTCTGCCTGCTAGTTTTCTATTCCTGGAATGAAAACCACTGACAGGCATGGAACAAATTTATCCGCCCAGGATAGGATGTAACCCACCTCCTTCTGGGGTGACTGACTCTTGGTGCCCCCTGTTGGTTGATATAGGCAACAGCCATGGCATTGTCAGATTGTACCCTGACAGGGCAACCCCGAAGTCTGGGAGTCCAGTACCTTAATGCCAGACAAACCGCTCAGATTTCCAGGATATTGATGGGGAAGCTTCTTTCTAACCAGGACCATTTCCCTTGGACAGTGACTTACTCCAGAAATGCTCCCCAGCCGGAGAGACTGGCATCTGTAGTCACCACCTTCCAGACTACTGGAAGAAAGGATCTCCCGCTCTCCAACTTCATGGTTGCCAAACACCAACCTAGACTCTGACGTACCCTTGGTACTAGAGACATGCGGCAATCTAGGGCCTGGATCTTTTTGCTCCAGGCTGAAAGAATGTTGTTCTGTAAAGGTCTGGCGTGGAATTGGGCATAAGGAACTGCTTCGATTGAGGACACCATCTTCCCTAGCAACCTCATACAAAGACGTACAGAAGGACACTTACGATCTGAACTAGATACTACAGGGCTACGACCTTTCTTGGTGGCAAAAACACCTTTGCCTGTACTGTGTCCACAAGGAAACCCAGATACTCTAGACTCTGAACCAGCTGAAAAAAGCTAAATTTTCCAAATTTAGAATCTAACCCAGACGTTGTAAGAACTGAACTGCCCAGAACACATTTTGATTTAAAGAGTAGAAGCCGACCGGTCTACAAGTAATAGTTCGTTCAGGTATCCTCGTCCACTGCTTTCCTCAGACCTTTGAATAGCCAATACTAGAGCTAGGGTTTGTGTGAGCACTCCATCGAGCGGTGGCTAGCACGAAGAGCAAGGCTACAAACTGAAAATGACGGTCTTCCACCGCAAAGCGCAAAAACCTTTGATGGGTCTGAAAAATTGGCATGTGAAGGTATACATCCTTGACGTCTATAGCTGCTAGAAAATCTCCTCCTTGCAGAGAGGCAATGACTGAGCGAATGGATTCCATTCAGAATGTGCAAATGTTTAAGAATTGGTTTAGAGCTTTAAGATCCAGTATGTGTCTCACATCCGTTTGGCTTGGGGACTATGAAAAGGTTTAAGAAAAAAAAACCCGATTTTCCAGTCGTCTGGAACTTCTGTAATCACTTCTTGAGACCTCAGATGGTCCAGAGCCAGAAAGAAGTTTATTTTTAGAGGATCTGCAGGTATGTTTGACCTTACAAACCCGAGGATGAGGAAACACCCGAACTTCTAGTTTGTACCCCTGCAAGACTGTGGGAATAACCCAGTTGCCCTGAATTTCCACCCAGGCCTCCGATAACTGTAGCAGCCTTCCCCCAACCCGAGTGTGGGCATTGCTTCACAAGGTAGATTTAGAGCTAGGCTTGGTAGGACTCTAAGCCCAGGGTTTCTTCTACCCTTGACCTGAAGGCTTGGCTCTAGATCCAGATGGCTAAGGCCGTCTACACTGCCTGGGATTAGAAGTACTGGGAACCTAAGCGTTAGACACCTTAAAAGAAGGACGTTTACTTCTCACTGGTAGAAGCGCACTCTCCCCCCCCCCCCCAAATCTTTTGGATACACACTACCGTTTCCTAAGTTTGGGGTCACCCAGACAATTTCATGTTTTCCATGAAAATTCACATTTTAATTCATCAAATGAGTGGCAAAATGAATAGAAAATATAGTCAAGACATTTACGAGGTTAGAAATAATGATTTTTATTTAAATAATTTTGTCCTTTAAACTCTGCTTTCATCAAATAATTCTCCATTTGCAGTAATTACAGCCTTGCAGACCTTTGGAATTCTAGCTGTCAATTTGTTGAGGCAATCTAAAGAAATGTCACCTTACGCTTCCTGAAGCATCTCCCACAAGTCGGATTGGCTTGATAGGCACTTCTTGCGTACCATACAGACAAGCTGCTCCCACAACAGCTCAATAGGTTTGAGATCTGTTGACTGCGCTGTCCACTATTACAGACAGAATACCAGCTGACTGCTTCTTCCCTAAATAGTTCTTGCATAGTTTGGAGGTGTGTTTTGGGTCATTGTCCTGTTGTAGGAGGAAATTGACTCCAATCAAGCGCTGTCCACAGGGTATGGCATGGCGTTGCAAAATGGAGTGATCCATAGACCTCAAACTTAGATTTGTCTGTCCATACCACTTTTTTCCAATCTTCCTCTGTCCAATGGGTGTTCTTTTGCCCATCTTAATCTTTTTCTTTTATTGGCCAGTCTCAGATATGGCTTTTTCTTTGCCACGCTACCTAGAAGGCCAGCATCCTGGAGTTGCCTCTTCACTGTGGACGTTAAGACTGGCATTTTGCAGGTACCATTTTTTAAAGCTGCCAGCTGAGGACCTGTGAGGCGTCTATTTCTCAAACTAGAGACTAATGTACCTGTCCTCTTGCTTAGTTGTGCACCGGGGCCTCCCACTTCTCTTTCTAGTCTGGTTAGAGCCCATTTTCTTAAGGGAGTAGTACACACCTTTGTAGGAAATCTTTAGTGTCTTGGCAATTTCTCGCATTGAATAGCCTTTATTCCTCAGAACAAGAATAGATTGTCGAGTTTCAGAAGAAATTTCTCTTTTTCTGGCTATTTTGAGAGTATAATTGAACTCACAAATGCTGATGCTCCAGATACTCAACTAGCTCAAAGAAAGGCCAGTTTTATAGCTTCTCTAATCAGCACAACAGTTTTCAGCTGTGATATCATAATTGTGCAAGGGTTTTGTAATCATCAATTAGCCTTTCAACACAATTAGCTAACACAATGTACCATTAGAACACAGTAGTGATGGTTGCAAGAAATGGGCCTTTGTACACCTATGTAGATATTCCATTTAAAATCAGCTGTTTCCAGCTAGAATAGTCATTTACCACATTAACAATGTCTAGACTGTATTTGATTAATTCATGAATGTTATCTTCATTGAGAAAACAGTGCTTTTCTTTCAAAAATAGGGACATTTGTAAGTGACACCAAACTTTTTAACGGTAGTGTATTTGTCAAGATCATAACCAAATAGGCGCTTCTCATGAAAGGGAAAGCCAGCTAGCAATTTTTTACACATTAATTCCGCAGACCAACTTTTTAGCCACAGGATTCTGAGCATATGAACTGACAGAAGAGCAAACCGTGACATTTGCTGTTTAGAGTCCTTAAGAGCATCTACTGCAAAACAAAAAGCCTGAGGGAAATCTGCTAAATCTTCAGCAGACTCTCCCTGGGAAGGAAAACTCCTGGACACTCGTTTAATGCGGTCTTTCAAAGACTGACAAACTCCTATAGTTGCCGCTGCCGGTTGCATTGCAGACCCTGCAATAAATAGCAAAGGAAGCTTTTACTAAAGATTACAATTTTTTATCAGCTGGATCTTTAAAAACCTGGGCATTATCTACAGGACATTTCTGTTTACAGAAGAAATAGCAGCATCCACTGTAGGCATACTCCATTTTCTTGTGAATTTTTCCTCCATAGGATACAAAGAAACCCTTTTGGGAGGAATAAAAATTTCAGGATAATAGATATAAGGGAAAAGCCTAAGAATTTTTAGGATGGCGCAACAAGACCAATGAGGGAAAAGACTTGAGAAATCTCTCAGTTAGGTAATTTAAAACTAGTCTCTCTTTCAGAGAGACTGAATTAATCTCTGGGATTGAGTGGCAGAGAATGGCTCCTCAGACCCTGACTCCCCAGAAGTGGAATCCTCTGCTTGGCCTTCTTCTAAGCCATTTACAGCTACTTCTTTCACATCCTCTGCACAATCCTCAACTAAAACTCCTCAAACGCCACGCCATCTCCGGCCCTTACAGCGCATGTGCAGCGTGCTATGTGCATGCCAACGCTTCACGGACAGGTCCCCTCCCGGTTCCAAGCATCAGGGGGGTTGAGAGCAGAAAAAAGGCTTCCAAGCATTCAAGGTACGCAGGCCACAACTGAATACACATACTGCCTCTAGTGGAGGCATATAACATGCCACCTGGTATCTGTTAAGTTAGAAGGTAACAGTGCATCATAATAAAAATGAACTTACCATTCCCGCCGCAGGATTCTGCCAATAACTAGTATCCCATCTTCACCCATCACGGTGGGTTCTGTCACTTGTCGACCTTCAAGGACCGAGTCCCCCACATTTTTGGGGCCACTCCCTTGGACCTGTAGGGCACTCTACCAGAAAGCCTTTGGAGTTAGTCTTACCAAGGGTCCAGCGCCCAAGAGGGTCGCATTACAGGCAATATCTTGTTTCGTTTTACCGAGGCTCAGATACCACCCTTTTAGTCTTCCACTTTTGGATGGATCTGATTGCCAATCCACTTGGATCCAGAGATCCTAACCAGGATCATAGTATAATCTTTTTTCTTCTAATGGGCCATACACACTATAAGATTTTCTGAAGACTTTTTCCTTTAGACTTACCAAAACCATATAATATGAGGTCAAACCTAAACACTTTCAATTTGTATGCAATCTGGCAGGCCCTTCTACTACATAGAAAAGGTAAATCTGAAGGAAATCTAACCACAAAAGTTGGATAGTGTGTATCCAGCTTTACTCTAAAAATATGGAGAGTTTCTCCAACCATGACCATCACCTCTAAGACACTGGTAAAAAAAATAAATAAATAAGGTACTTCCAGTATGGGAGGGGTTATATAGAGGGGGACTTCCTGTCTTTATGGATGCCAGTGTCCATTCACCTATATGTGGCGTTTAACCCAGATAGTAATTAATATGGCTGCTCTGTGTCCCGTAGTGTACAATAAAGAAATCCTATTGTCTAAATGTATGTGGGTTGAGAAACAAAGATTTTAATTTTATATTGCTAGAATTCTCATTTTACAAATTCCAATAATCAGTCAGGAATAAATAGTCAGGAGACTATAGAGTAATTTAAATTCCAAAAAAAAAGCAAACAATGGTAATATAAAAATGAGAAAAACCACATATAAATGCTTATTTATATTTGGCAATTTGAAGCCTCCTTACGGTTCAATGTGACAGATTTTCATACAGCTGCGTGCTTTAGCACAGATGGTGCCCTGGGTTTCGCAGCTGTTATATGTATCTCATTGGTTTCTGGATGTTTGGGCACAGATAGGAGTTCCTGTTTCACACTGTAAACCTCTGACACACAGCAGAGGTGTACATAAAATACAAAGCAATTGTGAGAAGCAAAATATTAAACTAAAAAAAAAAAAGACTCCGTGTACAGCAGAATTTACCAAACATCTTACAGAAATATTAAATAGATATAACAATAGCACACTGGGGTACATAGCAGTAAGTTGAATTTGTGGCAAATATGGGACAGATGTATTATATTTGGGCAGCTTCATTCATAAATCCCCCCTGAGCACTGCTATAGAATAACCATCCAGGGCCATTTTTTAATTGGGAGTCTGTTTTCAGTGAATTGTTCATCTTGAGAAAAATCTCTAATCTCTAGTGGTAATTTCCTTGCAGACCTGTGCAAAGCTGCCGCAGTTTGGTGTCATGATTTTAAGCCTAGTTGTTGCAAATAAACAAAAAAAAAAAACTATCAAATAGTTCATTAACTGACACACAGCTTGTTTAAATGTGTCCCTAATATGCTTGATAAATGTCCCCCATTGTATGCTGAAGTGCGGCAATATACTACAAGTATAACATATACAGGGAGCATGGGGTGGCAATGGCAATCTAACAGATAAGATCCTTGCCCAATAGTGGCTAGATTAGGTGACTCATTTCATGTCTATGGTCCACTTAAATTGATACTACAGTAGTACAAATTATTCCCACAACTGTGGTTTACTAAATATTACATGTATCAGACGGTATTCACATTGCAATGCAGAACAACAAGAGTGATTCACCAATCCAGCCACTGTACAAGGGAGCGTGATGTTTGATTCAGCACATCACACTGCTTTTTTTTATAAACTTTATGTAAAGCGCACAACACGTACACTTCACTTCAGTAGGGCAGCGGAATGGGCTGCGCTGCCTTATATTGCAGTGCGGTTCAGTATGGTGCGCTGCACAAAAAGCAGCATGTCTGCATTTTAGCGCAGCACTAGGCTGTGTTGAAGTGTAAATGGGACACATAGAAACAATTGTAAAACGTCTGTCACAACATATAGCGTGGATTATCCCTAAGGAAAATAATTGGCACTGTACTTCTTGAAAAACAAACTTTGAATGGCAGACATAAGAAACCCATATATCAGTGGATGATTGCGTTAGACAGCTAAATCATCATAATATATTGGCCATCAACACAGTCAAATCTGAAAAAAACAGCTGGTGGATGCTGGAGCCAAACATATGGACCATTAAGCAACCAGCAAGCTGTACAGGGATACTGATTGGCAGTGGGTTCCAGTTTTTGGCTTATTGATTTATTGCCAAATTAGACCAAAAACAGTTTAATAGGCTCAGTGACAGCACAATGTAAAAACACTTTTTTGGGTAAACAGCAAGATTGGAAGTTAAAGCATGAAAATAAACAATCACTGAGATTAAATGTTTTAAATTAAATTTTGAGGTTGATCGGTCTTTAAACTAAATTGACATAAAAAGCACAGTGAATTGTCAATTTTAATTTAACTTAACAAAATCAATTAAGGAACTTGAGCACAAAGACAGTCATTTGATTGCTTCCTAAGATAAATGATTCATAGAACATACAACATTAACAGATCCCCAGAGAACCCATTTCATTGTTACAAAATAGGCCACTGGTATTTATTGGACAGGAAGCATGCTGGAAAACATTTTGCTAACATAAAACAAGTTCCTTTACTACAAAGAAAACATGCATGGCACAGGGCTGTAAAACATATTCCCTAGGTAATAGTATCCCATCAGATATTCACATTTATATATTTATATATATATATATATATTTATATATATATATATATATATATATATATATATATATATATATATATATATATATATATATATATATATATATATATATAAAAAATTTGCTTATTTTTCAAAGCCTCCAAATAAAAAAAATAAACGATCATCGCAGAAATAGAGAAATTAAGCAGAAAGGAAATAATTTCACTCTAACAATTTGGCTGCTCTCCTGTTCATTCAATAATCACAATGGCTATTGCTAGGAAATCACATCATGCTATTACCCATTTTATATGTTGTGCTATGCTAAAAGTGTCACTAAAGCTAAAGTTTTTTAGTTTTGGATAGAGCAGAGAGGGATTAGCACTCGTCATGCGTACTGCTGTCTGTGCCCCTGTGCGGGAGATTCACCCTATTTGTCCTGTTTTTCATTATTGAAAGTGAATGTAAAAGAAAATCCCAAATTTTGGGTTGGCATTAGAACAGTAATAGAGGGAAAATCTTCCAACGAGGACCCTAGTTCTGGTGACACCCCAGGATTACCTCACTTTGGAGGTATATTCTCACTTCCTATTTTTGGTATGGGAAAGGAAGTAAATAAAAATCTCGCCGATGGGATACAGACAGCAAATCACCGGCAGGAGTTATAAACCTCTCTTACTGTATCTAAAAATGAAAACAAAAAGTTCTGCCTTTAGCAACACTTTAAGAGCAAAGAACAATGACACTTGTTGAAAAAAGACTTTAACAGGCAAAACCACCAAAAAAAAAAAATTGCATGAACCATTAAAAAGTGGTTGGACTGATCTGATTAGAGCAAAATGAAATCAGTTTTCCGTTACTATTACATGTTAAATGTTGCTTTACTTAATTGACTGCTTTATTAAACCTATATAATTGTCCAACTGTTAAAGTGACAGTTTCCTTTCTGTATCTAAAGAGATCACCTGTAGTGGCAAAAATAAGCATGATTGAGTCACATTCCAAATATGACCTTTTTAACATGTCATGTATGTTTTATTAAGTCATGCTATTACTAAACCATCCATATAAATTAGGTCAGGTCAAATTAAGGAGAAAGAAAAGTCCAGAAGACCTATTGAGAAATCATACTACTTGTATGAAATGATGAATTTGACAATTTGTGCTTTACTGTATCATTTTATAATGGCATTGTGCTTGCACAAATGACAAGAGAAACTCTTCCTTGTAAAGCACAATCTATTACCAGATAGAGCTTTTAAGGTGAATTTGAACTTTTCCCATGTAGCGCAGAGCAATAGGTCTGCTAAACTCCCCATTGATTATATTTCCCTTTTTGATTCTCCCCTGCCAGGGGAAATGACTTACCCTTTACTTTTAGACAAGAGCAGCACTAGAAGCCTGAATGACCACTCATAAGGCACCACTTTTGTCATGTGAGGGCTAGGAGAACTGGAGCTCACACAAAGCTGCTTCTCTGCACTCCCATAGGCAAATGGAGCGAGGGGCAATGGAAAGGAATTATATGTAACCAGGTAAAGTGTTTGCGAAGTGAACCTGTTGATTTGCCCTGCATGAGCACAACGCAGGTTCACTTTAAAATCAGTTTTAAACCATGTAGATATACTATATTTAATGGGTTAATAAAAGGCAATTATTGTATAAGATGCAGTAATTAAGTACTGATCTTCATATTGACAAAGACTGTTAAAATTAATAAGGAGGGGGGGGGGGGGCGGATATTCCAAATTTTCCTATGATTCTGATATAACCCCTTAAAGAAGAAAGCCCAATAAAAAAAGATTTACATGCCCTGTAAAAAAAGAAAAATATCTGGCAAAGAAGGTGGTATCTGAAACACAGAACAATCAAAAAGTGAACTATACCACAGAGCAAGTGACTGGACAAGTTAACATAAAAAATTAAATAATAGAATCCACAGGAAATTGACTCACTGTCACAGGCGTATGGCTTGTCCCTGTCATCCAGTGCAGCTGCATCCAGCTTCTTCCTGGCACCACCTAAACCTTTTCCCTAGAAAAAAAAAAAAAAAAAAAAGAAAGACTTGATAAAGGATGTTCTAACTAAGCAAAAATGTTGTACACAAAACTCCATAATATTTTGGCTTAACTGTTCAAATTTAATCTCAATGTGCAGATTTCTTTGCACACCATCAGAATTAGACTTTAGTGCCGGTTCACACTCTTGCGGCTGCAGCGATCGCATGTAATATCGGAGCGCACTGCTCCTTCATTACATGCGATCGGCTGTGCGGTGCGAATTCAGCCATACACTTTGTATGGCTAAATTCGCACTGCACCCGCACAAAAGTCGCACATGACCCTTTTTTTCAGCCGCCTCAGGATCGGATCGCACAGTGGTTCACACTTGTGCGATCCGATCCTGTGCGAACTGTAAAGATCGCACTGCGATATGCGATCAAACTGGGGGTGTCGTTAAGATTTCATTGACACCACCCCCAGCGTATCGCATATGGCAGTGTGAACTGCCGGGGGTGCGTTTGCGATGCGGGAACAGGCTGCGAATTCGCAGCCTTCCCGCATCGCATAAGTGTGACCCGGCACTTAAGCTCAAAAACAAAATGTAAAATAGAGTTTCCTTAAGCAGCCCTGACCTCAAAAACTATCCCTAAAGCAGATTACACCATGGAAGTTTTAGTGGCAGGTTTCCTTGATGTGCTTGGATAAGGTTAAGGTCAATGAAGAAAAAAAATAAAAAACACTTAAAACTGAAAACGTGCTTTGATAACAGTGTTGAAATTATAATATGCATTCAATGTGTACTAGGTTTCCCCAAGGGGCTATCCTTTTTTTTTTATAGCAGAACTCACCTCACAACTCTGCCTTAGTTTTTTCATAATACTAAAATAAATAGAATTATGGTTAAAACAAAATCAGCAATAATGCTGGTGACTCTTACTTTGGCTTTACCCTTCCCACGTCTTTTTGGAGTATCTTCTTCATAATCTTCATCATCCAGGTCATCCAAAAAATCTTCAGGCTCCAGAATTCGCTATGGGTTGCAAAAAAAAAAAAAAGAAGACACAAAAAATTTAAAGCCAACAGCCAAATCACCAAGATTCCATCTGATACATAAGAAAACAGTATTAAACCCAGAAAAATGTAATCTATTGCAGACAACTAATCCTTAAATGTGGCAGCTGCATTTGCTTGGTGCCTGGTGAGCAGGTCAGTGACACATTTCCGCCTTGGGTTGTCTTGCTGTCTCCATTCCACTGTAGGAGCAGTGGAGCACCGTTGGGCGGCAGTATTGTAAACCGTGAATAGGGTTATGTTAGGTGCACTATCAGATTTAGATGGACTTGAATAAGAAATTAAAGGGGAACTAATGTCTTTAAAAAAATAAAAAAAACGTACAAGCAGGCAGACTCTTCACTGCATTATAGACATGCACTATCACTTCTGCAATAACAAAGAAACCTTACCTGTCTGCTTGCAGTTTTCTGTAGGATGTACACTGAGCTGTGCATGTGCAGCTCAGTTTATGTTACCAGCATGGTGTCTGTGCCAGGATGAATGCACTACCACACATGCATGGGAGTTAGATCACCCCCCGCCAACCAATCAAGATGGCAGAAGACCCAACATCAGGAAGAAGTAATGAAGAAGAAGCTGGTGTTTTGCGTTGCACCACATAAGTATTGTAGACTTAGTTACGCTTTTTTCCAGCCACTCCTGGAAACACTTATTAAGCAGGTATACCAACAGTTTATTTTTTTTTCCCTTTTGGGATAAAGATTTCAGGCTGGGTTCACACTACAACAAACAGCTCCCGAGGGGTTTACTACTCCAGCAGCTGTCTGTTGCTGGCTGTAGTAGAGGGCAGTGTGGTACACATCACACTGCTCCCTTTGTTTTTGTACAAACTTTATTCAAAATGTGCAAAACGTACACTTCATTAATGGCACTGTACAGTAGTGCCATTCCGTTCTGTACAGTGCACTATGATAAAATGCAGCATACCTGCATTTTATTGCTGAACGCTGCAGCGTAGCCCTCGGCTTAGTTGCAGTGTGAATGAGAAACATAGGAAACCACTACTTCCCGAGTGTCCTTGCGATGCCATTTTACAATGCAGTAAAATGTCTGTTATGCACACACTGTGAATCAGCCCTTACATAAATGAACACAAGTCGACTATTGCAAGCACCCCTACCAGTGTTAAAGCAGCAGAGCTACAGTGGCAAATACTAATCTCTTCTCCAAGGATTAGATATTATAAAGGTCCCCCACCCATTCCGGCATCTCCTAGGCTTCTTTTGGGTGCTGGAATTCAGCCTTCTTGATTGGCAAGCACGGGATGATGCAACTAACGTTGGTCATCCCGGCATGCTGTCACTGTGCCAGAAATAATAGCCAAGCTGCATATGTGCATCTCGGTGTACCCTGTATGGAGGACTGTGAGCAGGCAGGTAAGTGTTTTGTTGCAGTAAAGACAAAGCATGCCAGCAAACTAGATTTTTATAAATTTGACTTAAAGTAGAAGTTTAGCCTTAAACTAAAATCTCTAAATCTACTTGCAGCCACAATCTAATACTAACCTATCTAGCCCTGTAAAGCAAAACATCGCTATACATACCTTTTCTGAAGCCGCTCCGGTCCAGTCCCACGCTGAGCTGTCAGCTTCTCTGTGTAGGCGGGTGCAGAAGAGGCAGCCGACAATGGAAGCCCAATAGTAAAACCATGGGTGATGTCACTTCCCAGCCGTTGTCGCCTGTCTCCTGCACACAGCTTCCTCCACTGCAAGTAGATATAGAGAATTTCATTTTAAACTGAAATTCCACTTTAAAGCGAAAATTTATAACAACTTGATAAAAAATAATGTTCTTCAGCAAAAAAACATGCATTCCACATTTATAATTATGCTACCAAAATTAGCATGTGCTGTAAATTACCCGAAGCCCAGAGACCCTGAACAGCAGTAAATATTTAGGCTGAAGTGATCCAGCAGGATTTAATTTTCTGACTAAAATTCCAGGTTCTGCTTTAAGTGGAACTTTAGTCAGAAAATTAAAAGGGAAACTGTTCCTATTAATAGTATGTGAAATATCTTTATATTTGATATTTTTCATTTTCTGTTTAGCTGCTTGTGTAGCTTAGACAGTGTTATCTAAACTAGAAAAACAGCTTCTTCCTGTTCTTCACTGACAACGCTTCCCCCTTTTATCTTAATTTGCTAAGCTGTCTTTCACTTCCTGAAAGGTTTTCGGTATTTCTTAGACAGGCATGCCTAAACATGCCCAACTCCACCCCCATCCCTCCTATCCTTCACAGAACATGATCTTCTACTGTCTTCATAGCCTTGTTTAGGCTAGCAGCTTTTTGAGAGAAATGGAGATCGAGCGAGAGTGAAATGGAGATCGAGCGAGAGTGAAATGGAGATCGAGCGAGAGCGAAATGGAGATCGAGCGAGAGCGAAATGGAGATTGAGCGAGAGCGAAATGGAGATCGAGCGAGAGCGAAATGGAGATCGAGCGAGAGCGAAATGGAGATCGAGAGAGAGACCGAGGTCACGTGAACGGTGCAATATATAAAAGAAATATGATCAATGTAGACTGTGAGCGGAGACCCCAGAGCACTTCCAGCTACACCGACAGTCCCCCTGTGTCCAGCCTCCTTCTCCTCCCATCCTGTATAAGCCCACTGGCTACACAGGAACAGTGCCCCTCCCTGGAAATGATGTCACTAGCTTTTAGTAACCACACCCACTTGCTGCTCTTGGACTCAGCAGGCAGAGGAATTGAAATCCTGTGACAGCACTGAATACTGCAAAATAAGGTAGAAAAACTGGGATTTTTTTCATTTTGACACATAAGGCTGAACTCAGCTTACATAACTGATTGCATGGGATAATTTAAGGTATTAGGCTGTACTTCCGCTTTAAGTCCTGCAAGATCACTTTAGGCTGGCCCCAGTGTGCAGTGTCTTTATTAGATGTGTCTGGGCAAAAATGCACCCACGCTTGTCTCACTCACATTTAGTCATGGCCAAAACATAGGGGAATTGCGCTCCCTGACCCACTTCAATACTACAAGGCAGTCCATCTTGCCAGGGTACTCGAGTGGTGCAGTGATGGGGGACACAAAGCATGGTTAATGACTGAACAATCCTGAACAGATATCTCATAATGCCTGCCATGGCTACGTCCAAAATCTCTGGGAATTTTAGGACACCATCCCCTTATAAGGGCAACCCTTCAAGTAGTGCAACAAAGTCACAATTTTTCCAGGTCAGAAGGGGAGATTACTCAGCTTTATCCAATGTTGGGAAACCCAGCGTCACCCCCCCCCCCCCCGGCCTCACTGATTGTGCTTCAAGCAATTATTAAGCCTATAAATTGCTAATATGTCCTCCTGAGGGATTCATCCCTGGATTTCTACAGAAATGGGAAAGGGACCTGGGCCTCACACTTTCCGCTGAGCAGTAGGATCATGTCCTCTAATTTGCTCATTACTCCACAGTTTGCCAGTAAGTACCAAGAGCTGAGATATAAGGTCCTCATGCCTTGGTATAAAAGCTTCTGTCTCTATTGAAGAAAATCTACCCTATGGCTGTGAACACCTGTTGGCATTGGAGGAAGGCGGAAGCTACCATGTTGCATATTTGGTCCCAGGTGGAAGGCACCATAAAGGTGCTCACAAACTACGACTTGGGCTCTGACTCGACCAGATATCTTCTTGGTTAAGCTCAAAACCTAAATACAAAAATATAATGTTGGGCCACCTTTTAAATGCAGTAAAGGCCTGCATTCCAGCCCTGTGGAAGCAGGAATCCCTCCATACAATCTTGCTGTGGCTCTCTAAAGTAGCTGATATTTACTCCATCGAGAGTATTACCGCAACCTTGCGAGGTAAAGAGGAGAAATTTAACAAAAAGTGGTTCTATTGGTCCCTTTATACTAGCTGTAGGGAATATGGCTCTGTACTCACTCTCTACCCCCCCTTTATGTTCCCTTCCTTTGTATCCGTTTTGTTACCTTAAGAAAAAAATGATGTACGGTCAGAATGGCAGAGACGCAAATGTCTGTTAAAGCTGGCATTTCATGACATGGAATATGACTTTTGTGTCTTGTGTGCTCACTCATGATGTGACTAATGCTGCCAGCTATATCTTTTGGCATGCACTGGTTAATGTTTCTCCTATATCTGTCTGTGTACGAAAATTGTTTAAAAAAAAAAAAAATCATTGGTATAAGCGATAACGTGTAAAAAAAAAAAAATCCTGATCTCTTCCTCAGTAGTACAGTGTTACTATGGTAATACTTTATTGCTCTGAGTACAGTGTGTAAAAAAAAAAAAAAAAACACCAGTTACACAACAACGCTGTACTGCACTGGTAAGAGTATGTATTTTTTTTTTTTTTTAATTTCTTAATTTTTCTAAAAATTGTGACAATAAATGACAACTTCAAAAAAAAAAAAAACTCACTATGCCTCTTACTAAATGCCTTGGACTGTCCACTTTCGAAAAGGGGTAATTTGTACTGTCCTGGTTTTTTCGGGCCTCAAGAAATGAGCCGGGCCATCAGTAGTTTATTTAGCAAGAAATAAACTCCGTGGTGATTTATTACCACCAAAACAAAGCTCCATTTGTGTGAAAAATTAACTTCATATGGGTACAGTATTGCATGACCACGCAATTGTCAAAGTGCAATGAAGGTAAAAGCTGAAAATTGGCCAGGGCAGAAAAGGGGGAAAATTGCCCTGTATTGAACTGGTTAAAGTCTGTTGAAACCTGCTAGTAGCTTGTTTAACTTTCTCCCATCCGCGCTACAGCCTATATACGGCTGCAGCGCGGACTGGAATTTTCGGGAGGCCGTTTTTAAACGGCCTCCCAGAAGCAGCCACAGCCGACACAGCCGATCACAGATCGTGGTGAATGGCCAATCACAGCGGCCATTCACCACGTGATCGGACCATCCAATGAGAGATGATCTCATATGTAAACATATGAGGTCATCTCTCATCGCCGGCGCTCCTTCCTCACACGGGGCCTGCAGTGTGAGGAAGGAGGGGGAGCCTCACAGCGCCGGGGACACAGAGACATGTAATCAGGGCACTGATCACCAGTGCCCTGATTACTGCAAGGTAAAAAAACATACACAAATTGCCCCCAACAGTGCCCACAGAGCCCGCCATCAGTGCCCCCCATCAGTGCCCATAGTGCTGCCAGTCAGTGCCCATCAGTGCCTGCTCATCTAGGCACTGATGAGCACTGACTGGCAGCACTATGGGCACTGAGTGTGGGCACTGATGGTGCTGCCCATCAGTGCCGCCCATCAGTGCCGCCCATCAGTGCCATCCGCCAGTGCCCAGCAGTGCCACCTCTCAGTGCCACCTCATCAGTGCCCATCAGTGCAGCCTATCAGTGCCCATCAGTGCAGCCTATCAGTGCCCATCAGTGCAGCCTATCAGTGCAGCCTATCAGTGCCCATCAGTGCAGCCTATCAGTGCCCATCAGTGCAGCCTATCAGTGCCCATCAGTGCAGCCTCATCAGCGCACATCAGTGAAGGAGAAAAACTTATTTTCAAAATTTACTCGCAGAAAATAAGAAAAACTTTTTTTTTTTCAAAATTTTCTGTCTTTTTTTTTGTAAAAAATAAAAAACCCAGAGAGGATTACATACCACCAAAAGAAAGCTCTATTTGTGTGAAAAAAATGATAAAAATTTCATATGGGTACAGTGTAGCATGACCGCGCAATTGTCAGTCAAAGTATGACAGCGCTGAAAGCTGAAAATTGGCCTGGATGGGAAGGGTGTTTAAGTGCACAGAAGGCAAGTGGTTAAAGGGATAGGTCAATACCCTGATTAAGATCTGCATTTCACATTTCAAAAAAGAAGCTGAAGGGTGTATTAAATTGCTTCAAGAAAGCTGCCAAAACTTTTTCAAAAGCTTGCTAAAAGCTTTATAAAAGCTTGCAGTTTACTTTGTTGTTCTAAAAGCTGAAGCCCAAGTAAATTAGGCCAAACAGCAAGCATCAAGGGCAATTTTGAACACTGAGGGCAAACATAATTACAAATAAAATTGCATTTTTGGAAACTACCACATTATCCAATTTAAATTACCCTTCAAGGTATTTTCTAAACCGGGCGGCACAGTGGTGTAGTGGTTGGCAGCAAAAAAGGGTCACTGGTTCAAATCCCAAACACTACATTACATGCCTGGAGTTTGCATGTTCTCCCTGTGCCTGCGTGGATTTCCTCCGGGTACTCCCACACTCCAAAAGACAGGTTAACTGGATCCTGTCTAAATTGGCTCTAGTATGTGTATGTATGAATGTGAGTTAGGGACCTTCGATTGTAAACCCCTTGAGGCAGGGACTGATGTTAATGTAAAAGCGCTGCGTAAACTGACAGCGCTATACAAGTACTGTATCTGAAATAAAAAAAACATTTATATGCTGCCACTGGAAACGTATTTGCTTTTACATACTTGTTCCTAGTTCTGCTTCAGATAGGAGTCTGAGCTGAAATGAATGCTGTACAATATAGTAAAGCATTCATTTCAGCCAAGACTCCTATCAGAAGCAGAAGGAAAAAAATGTTCAAACAGATGCTATGCTTACTGGAAAGTAACTAGAGTCTCAAATGAGCATGTGATTCCCCATAGGGCTTCATAATATTAAATCATCAGTGGGTAGTCATGAAAATACAAGCTGTGTGTTATGACTGAGGCACTATATATGTTATTTCACTTCACAAAAGGAAATATACTCTGTAAATGCTGGTATCAATAACCTACATTAAAAAAATTTAATCTGATTGCTACAATTAAAATTCTACAGAAACGCCTCAATTCAAGAAAACTTGACTACCAATCATTAAGTTTCTCATGAAAAATAGGAAGAAAATTGTTCCCACAATGAAAAACAAATAGATGAGCACTGTAAAGTATGTACATCATTCTAGTGAAGATAAGATATACTCCCTGACATCGGGGACATTCACAGGTTTAAACTGGGCACTGAAAAAGCTCATTCTGCCTTCATTTTAATGGATTGCAACAAAGCACCAAAGGAAGTCATATTTTATTAGGGAATTAGGCCACCCCAAAAACAGATATACAGTTTCAGGTATACAGTTTCCTTTAGTTCTAGTCCAATGACTTTGGCCTAGGCTGAAACTGTGTCAATAGTCTGCAGCAGGGAGGAGAAAGCATCTGGTGATCAGACTGCAGCATTGTAACTTTGTAGCAAGTCACAAGGATAGAAGCTACAACAAGATCTGATCTCTGTTGATATTTGTGAGCAACAAAAAAAAAAAAAAAAAAACAGCTGCCAGGATTTACAGATGTGTCAGTTCTGAGCAAGCATCTTAGGCCCTGACACACACACACCTACACAGGTTGAACTGAATGGACTATTGTGTTTATTCAACCAACTACTATGTTACTGCGTAGGGGATGACCCTGGATGCTATTGAACAAAAGATAGTACTATATTTCTATAGAGAAAAGCAGATAAAAGGTATTATCAGAGGGAGCGCTGTGAACTCTGGGAGAGTTGATAAATATATCTGGAAGTGTTAAACTTACACAATTCTATCATGTGTGCACTTAAACAAAAATATCCACTTCAACCTGCTGCTGCAGAGCGATGGCCCTTAATGCCATGCTCTTACATATGAGCACAGCCAACTATGCTATTTTGTGTTATGAACATGGTCACTTGGTGCCCCTGGGTACTGTGACTGTGTTGTCATTGACATCTTCTGGTCAACATCTTCTGGTCAACAGCTTCTCTATGCCAGGCGACCTACGGCGACCTGTCAGGCGACCAGGTCGCCTGACAGGTCGCCCCAGTGTGAACAGAGGCTTACACTGAGGGCCTGTTTATATTATCTTATCATATTACCTTTTATACACACACACTAATTACAAGCAAACAGATCACAGGTGAGGATGGTTACCTTTAATAGCCATTCAACCCCCTTTGTGTCAACTTGTGTGCATGTTATCAGGCCAAAATCACCAGGGTATGCAAACTTTTGATCAGGGTCATTTGGGTAGTTTCTGTTGTCATGATTTAAAAGGAGTAAACTCAGTTGATTGATAATAAATGGCTCAGCCAAACACTAACCATGAGTGAAAGAAAAAATGTTTGCGTTATTCATATTCACAGAAAAATGGCAAGGGAATCAAATTCTGCCAGGGTATGTAAACCTATGAGCACAATTGTATACACACAGTATCTCACAAAAGTGAGTACATCCCTCACATTTTGACACATGACACTTTGCTACAATGTAAAGTAGTGAGTGTACAGCTTGTATAACAGTGTAAATTTGCTGTCCCCTCAAAATAACTCAACACACAGCCATTAATGTCTAAACCACTGGCAACAAAAGTGACTAGACCTCCAAGTGAAAATGTCCAAATTGGACCCAATTGGCTATTTTCCTTCCCCCCCAGTGTCATGTGACTACAAGGTCTCAGGTGTGAATGGGAGCAGGTGTGTTAAATTTGGAGTCATCGCTCTCACTCTCTTATACTGGTCACTGGAACTTCAACATGGTACCTTATGGCAAAGAACTCTGAGGATCTGAAAAACTGAATTTTTGTAAAATCTTACCTGTAAAATTCCTTTCTCTGTGTCCTCCGACAGTCGCTGCCGCCTCTAAGTCATCACTGTTGGGTATTGACTTCCGCTCCGCAGGAGTAGCTAGGCATAAAGACTTAGTCAAAAGAACAAAGGCATTTGCATATACACACCCATGGGGGCTGTCCCATCTGGTCAATACCCCCCTGCAGTGACCACTCCCAACTCAGTTTGGTAGCATAGCAGTAGGTAATAAGAACACAACCCCAAAAGAGGGGCGGGGGCGGCGACTGTCGGAGGACTCAGAGAAAGGAATTTTACAGGTAAGATTTTACAAAAATTCAGTTTTCCCTTACGTCCTCCGACAGTCTCCGCCGCCTCTAAGTCATCACTGTTGGGATGTCCCAAAGCAGTATAGACATGAGGGGTGGGAGACGCAACCGTAGAAAAGGCAACGCAGTACTCACATCAGAGAAAGGAATCTTACATGCACCGTAAGAGAACCTTCTGGGCAACAGAAAAAACAATGCTCAACAGGAGCAACAGCCCAGGAATGCAAATACCAACAGCCAGGGACCCATAGAAAAACAAGGGTCCTTCATGGCACTGCCGCACTGAGAACCTTGCGGCCAAAGGAAGAATCAGTTGATGCCAGAACGTCCACTTTTTAGAACTTGGAAAAAGTGTGCAACGACGACCAAGTCGCAGCCTTGCACACTTGGGCCACCGAGGCCCGATGCCAATAGGCCCAGGACGCACACACAGATCTGGTAGAGTGCGCCTTAACAGGGAAGGGTGGAACCCGTTCCTTCAAGGCGTAAGCCTGTTCAATGGTCTGTCTGATCCATTTGGCAATAGTCGCTGCAGATGCAGCCATGCCCTTCCGAGGTCCCTCAGGAAGGACAAAGAGTGAATCCGTCTTCCGAAAGGATTCCGTAGACGACAGGTAAACCCCGATCGCCCTGACAACATCAAAGGAATGCAGAGAAACCTCCTTAGGGCTCTTTCACACGGGCGTTCCTTTTTTTTTGCCCGATCAGGTCCTTTTTTTTTTGTAACGGACACGGATGACACTTGTGTCATCCGGTCCGTATGTCCGTTTTTCATCCCATCCGTTTGCGGATGAAAAACTGACATAATGTATCTCTATGTAAATACGGATGTCTGCGGATGACACCACTGACATCCGTTTTTGCTTCAGTTCCGTTTTTTGAAAGGAAGAAAAAATAGGGTTCTCCTCCGTTCAAAAAAACTGAACTGAACTGAACTGAACTGACAAAAAACGGATGTCAGAGGATGATCATCCGCTGACATCCGTATTTACATAGAGATACATTATGTCCGTTTTTCATCCGCAAACGGATGGGATGAAAAACGGACATACGGAACGCCCGTGTGAAAGAGCCCTTAGGATGCTTAGGCTTCGTACAAAGCGAAGGCAGGACAATGTCCTCAATGTGGAACTCAGAGACCACCTTAGGAAGAAAGGAGGGATGCGGACACAAGACCACCCTATCCCGGTGAATCACCAACTATGGAGAATGGCAAGATCACGCTGCCAGTTCCAACACCCTGCGAGGCGAAGTGATCGCCACCAAAAAGGCAACCTTCTTAGACAGCAGAGGCAACGATATATCCCGAATGTTTTCAAAGGGAGCACGCTGTAACACGGACAGAACCAAGTTCAAGTCCCATGGAGGTAAGGGCTGCTTCCTGGGAGGAGCCAAATGTCGCACACCTTGAATGAAGGTGCGAACCAGAGAATGAGACGCCACAGGGCGTTGGAAAAGAATAGCCAGTGCAGACACCTGGCCCTTGATCGTGGCCAGCGCCAGTCCACACCAGTCTGGAGGAAAGCCAACACTCTCTACACAGAGTACGAGCGAGGGGAGAACCCCCTAGACTCACACCAGGTGAAATAAGCCTTCCAGGTACGGTAATAGATTTTACCAGAGGAGGTTTTCCTAGCCTTGACAAGGGTAGGGATGACCTCAGGGGAGAGACCCCTGTCCCTCAGGACCTGGGTCTCAACAGCCAGGCCGTTAAAGCCAGCGACTGTAAAGCAGGATGGAAGATCGGACCCTGAGACAGGAGATCTTCCCGCATGGGCAGCCACCACGGAGGCGCCACTGCCAGGTGAACAACGTCGGCGTACCAGGACCAGCGTGGCCAGTCCGGAGCCACCAGAATCACCAGGTGAGGTTCCGAGGCTAACCTGCGGAGGAACCTGGATAGCAACTGAATCAGAGGAAAAGCATACAGACGATACTGATGCCAAGGGGCCACTAACGCATCCGAGGCGTCCGCCAGTGGATCGCGCGTTCTTGCCACGAACCTTTCCACCTTTTGGGTTAACCGAGATGCGAACAGATCCATGTCCGGGGATCCCCACCTCGCACACAGCATTTGGAAGACCTCCGGGTGTAGGGACCATTCCCCCTGGTCCAGGGTCTGGCGGCTCGGATAGTCGGCCTGCCAATTTTCCACACCCGGAATGTGAACTGCTGAGATAGCCGGGACATGAGTCTCGGCCCAAGACAGAATGTCGGTCACCTCCCGGGCCGCCTGAGCACTCCTGGTGCCCCCTTGGTGGTTGATGAAAGCCACCGCGGTAGCATTGTCCGTCTGTACCCGGACAGGACGGCCCCGAAGACGGTCCGACCAGTGAAAGAGACAGTTTTATTGCCCGCAATTCCAGCACATTTATCGGGAGGGAGGATTCCTCCCCCGACCAAGTGCCCTGGGCAGACAGGTTGCCAGCACTCCACCCCAGCCTGACAGGCTGGCATCCGTGGTAATCACCGTCCACACCAACAGACGGAAGGACTTGCCTTCCGACACTGTCGGGGACTGGAGCCACCACAGAAGAGCCAACCTGGTCTGACGACTCAAGGAGACACTCAGATCCAGGGACTGAGGCAGTCTGTCCCACTTGGCCAGGATCTCCGCCCGCGTGTGGAACTGAGCAAAGGGTATCGCCTCGAAGGCCGAAACCATCAACCCCAGGCCCCGCATACAGGCCCAGAGTGACGAGGACGGATTGTCCCTGAGGGACCTGACCTCGTCCCGCAAAGTCCAGAGCTTGTCCTCCGGCAAAAACACCTTTGCCTGAGCAGAGTCCAGAATCATTCCTAGATAGGGAAGACGAACCGATGGAGACAACGTCGATTTCTGAACGTTGATGGTCCATCCGAACTCCTGGAGCGTCTGTACCGTGGTGGACAGATCGCGCACTAGGTCCTGGCTGTCAAGTGATCTCAGAAGTAGATCGTACAGGTAACCCAAGACCGCAATGCCCTGTGCCCTTAGCAGGCCCAGAACCGGCGCCAACACTTTGGTAAAAACCCTTGGTGCCGAAGCGAGACCGAAAGGTAACGCCACAAACTGGTAGTGGTCCTCTGCGATGGCAAACCGAAGGTACCGCTGATGACCCTCGAAAATGGGGGATGTGCAGGTACGCATTTTTTAGATCTATCGAGGCCAGGAATTCCCCTGGACTCAGGGAGGCCACCACCGAGCGGAGAGATTCCATACGGAACTTCCGAACGCGCACGAAGCGGTTCAGCGCTTTCAGGTCCAGAATAGGACGCACTTTGCCCTCCTTTCTGGGCACAGTGAACAGATTTGAATAAAACCCCCGAAACCTGTCCCGATGAGGCACCGGGACAATCACCCCCTGAGCAAGAAGGTCCTGTACCGCTTGGTGCAGGTCCTGCAGACGCCCGGAGGCAAATGAAGATTTGAGGGAAAGAATCTGTCCGCCGGCCGGGAAAGGAATTCGATCTTGCACCCCGATCGAATGATTTTCTGAACCCACCTGTCCGAAATTCGGAGCAGCCAAGGTTGGAGGAAACCGCGCAAACGTCCCCCCCACCCCTGAAATGGGTGAGGGCGCCCCTTCAGGCAGAGGCGGACTGACCCGCCGAGCCGGCATTGCCTGACTTCTGCTTACCCACCCAGGGCTTCTTCTGGTTGCCCTGGGCCTTGAAGGGCTTGCCCTTGGATTGGTTCCGAAAGGCACGAAAGGACCCCTGAGTGGATCTAGGCGCAGAACCCTGCTTGCCTCGAAAGGACTTGTTCTTCGGGTTCTGGGGCAGCAAAGTGCTCTTGCCCCCCGTGACGCCTTTCACTAGGGTATCCAACGCCTCGCCAAAAAGGCGAGAGCCAGCATAGGGAAAATCAGCAACTGTTTTCCACGAGGACTGGTCAGCTGACCAGCTCTTCAGCCAGATCAGTCGTCGGTTAAGTACCGAGACACTAGACAGGCGTGCTACTAAAGGGGCCTCATTCAAGGCCGCATCACACAGATACAGGATTCCTTGGTGAATTTGATCCACCATTTCCAGCCGGGCAGGCGGAAAACATCATCAGACACGAGGTTGCTCCTAAGCACCTTAGTCCAATCAGCCACCGCCTGAGCCACCAAAACGGATGCGAAAATGGGTCTTAGCAACGAGCCCGCCACCGTATAGGAATGGCGGGCTAGAGACTCCAACCGCCAGTCCGTGGGATCCCGGAAAACCGGGGTATCCTCAGAAGGAACCAAGGTAGCCTTGTTTAACACGGGCACATTGTGATCTACCTGTGGAGGCACACACCATCGCGATTCCGTAGCCGGAGCAAAGGGATAAAGCAATTTGAACCGACTAGGTACCAGAAATGGACGTTTTAACAGTGGAATGAAACTCAGCTGGGCAGGGAAAAACCTGCGCCGACTTGCGGGTCCTGTGCGTCCCAAATGAGGACACAACGCCCGGAGGACTGGGCTCATCCTCCAAAATGTAGTGTTTCCTTAACAGAAACAATTCATCCATGGTCGCCCGCTCTTCAGGCGACCCCGGGGAGGAGGCATCAACCCCTTCTACCTCTGCCTCCCCCTCAGACCCCAGCGGGTCCAAGGATGAGCGAGACCCTGAAAAGGGCACGCTCGCAGCAGCCATATCACCATCTGAATCAGATGAGAGAGACAATCTGGGCCTCTTTTTTGCAGCACGTTCAGCCATCAGCATTTCCATATTTGACACCAAAGTCGCCACTACAGCGACTACTACAAATCAGGTCTCAGAGGGGCCACAGGAGAACTGGGGACCCCCAATAGAGCTGGGGGGAATTTGCTGTCCTGAGAATCCATTGCTCAAGGTTACAAAACAACAGTGCAAGAAAAGTTTGTACTGACCCTTTAAGACCGCTGCGGAGTGCGCAGCCCACCACTACAGCTACAGTGACAAAGACCCCCAAACAGGAGAAGAAAAAACTGAGCCAGAAGCGACAATACAGAAAGATATTGAGAGCGATAACCTGCAGAGCCCTGCAGAGTGTTGCCACTGATGTCCTGCTTCAGAGGAAAGGGAAGTGCTGCCAGAGTAGGCTGAACTTCTAGGCTGCATGACTCAGGGAAAATGGCTGCCCCATAGGATTGCATGGAAGGCTCCGGCAAAATGGCCGCCGGACATGCGGTACGAACAATTGTTCTGCTACCGCAAAATGGCGGCAGATGGCACCAAAACAGCATGTAGTATTGCCCATAGAGAAGCCAAACATGCCTGCCCATACCTAAAATGGCGGACCGCGCGGTTTTACCCCGCAGCGGCCGCCACACACACAGTCTGTACCCCCAAAAAGCACTGAAGTGACACAGGGAAGGGGACCCCCAAAAACATGCAGCACCGCAGCGCATGCACAAGCGATCCCCGCAGGGACCGCATCAGGGAGTCACACAGGCACAGACATGGGGGACACACAGCAACACAGGACTGCCACCCCAGACAGAGGCCCCACACAGAAGTACTTACATGTACCAGATGGCATGGGGAGCCTCTCAGAACGGAAAGCCGCTGTCCTCATCTGACAGGGAGTGCCGTTAGCCAGGGACATGACACTGCAGCATCGCAGATGTGTCCTGTGAGGTAGCCACCTCACGGCTGCATCCCTGCCGCGAGCAGGGATGGGTCGTTCATAGTTCCAGGACGAACTACGGCTGAACGCTCGATGGCGGGCTGGGGGTCCATCTGACCCTCTGCCCTGGAGAACCAGGGCGGTCAGTCCGAATCCCAGCACCGCATGATCCATCTTCTTCCGAAGAGTCGACTAAAAACTAAAAGCTGACAAAATAAACAGCTAGTAAAGTATGAAAAAACTGACATTTTCAAAGAAAATCAAATAAAAGATTAGAGACTGAGACTGTAGCCCCAGCACAGGGAATCCTAACTACTCCTGACGCTAGGCAGAAAGAAACTGAGTTGGGAGTGGTCACTGCAGGGGGGTATTGACCAGGTGGGACAGCCCCCATGGGTGTGTATATGCAAATGTTCTTTTGACTAAGTCTTTATGCCTAGCTACTCCTGCGGAGCGGAAGTCAATACCCAACAGTGATGACTTAGAGGCGGCGGCGACTGTCGGAGGACGTAAGAGAAATAAGAATTGTTGCTCTACATAAAGATGGCCTCCTAGGCAAGCTGTCATGAAATGGCGGCCCGTGGTCCAAACACGGGCCAAGCGACGCTACTGTCTGGACCGTCAGGCTGCCAGTGTACATTGCCACATCCCCACTCCACAGTTATTGATTGCTGGGACCGCGAACGTCGCTGCAACCAATGACATTGCATGTGCGCCCCACCCCCCTGCTGTTTACTCTTTTACGGCTCCTGGCCAGGCCCTGAGGTGAGATGTGACACCCCCGCCCCCTGCTGCTTGTCATCTCGCTTCTCTCACTCAGCCAGGCACGAGGTATTGTGGGGTGTTTACAGGGGCACGATGATGGGCACATTTTCTCTTAAGGGGCACATTTAATGTAAGGTTCACTCTGATGGGCAGAACAAAATGTAATCAGCAGTGTGTCTCTTAACATAAAATATGCCCATTAGTGTGAACATAAAACAAGGGGCACTCTAAGGGACATATTTTATGCTAAGGGGCGCGCCCCGATGGGCACACGCTAAGGGGCGCGCCCCGATGGGCACACGCTAAGGGGCGCGCCCCGATGGGCACACGCTAAGGGGCGCGCCCCGATGGGCACACGCTAAGGGGCGCGCCCCGATGGGCACACGCTAAGGGGCGCGCCCCGATGGGCACACGCTAAGGGGCGCGCCCCGATGGGCACACGCTAAGGGGCGCGCCCCGATGGGCACACGCTAAGGGGCGCGCCCCGATGGGCACACGCTAAGGGGCGCGCCCCGATGGGCACACGCTAAGGGGCACGCCCCGATGGGCACACGCTAAGGGGCACGCCCCGATGGGCACACGCTAAGGGGCACGCCCCGATGGGCACACGCTAAGGGGCACGCCCCGATGGGCACACGCTAAGGGGCACGCCCCGATGGGCACACGCTAAGGGGCACGCCCCGATGGGCACACGCTAAGGGGCACGCCCCGATGGGCACACGTTAAGGGGCACGCCCCGATGGGCACACGTTAAGGGGCACGCCCCGATGGGCACACGTTAAGGGGCACGCCCCGATGGGCACACGTTAAGGGGCACGCCCCGATGGGCACACGTTAAGGGGCACGCCCCGATGGGCACACGTTAAGGGGCACGCCCCGATGGGCACACGTTAAGGGGCACGCTCCGATGGGCACACGTTAAGGGGCACGCTCCGATGGGCACACGTTAAGGGGCACGCTCCGATGGGCACACGTTAAGGGGCACGCTCCGATGGGCACACGTTAAGGGGCACGCTCCGATGGGCACGCGTTAAGGGGCACGCTCCGATGGGCACGCGTTAAGGGGCACGCTCCGATGGGCACACGTTAAGGGGCACGCTCCGATGGGCACACGTTAAGGGGCACGCATGTTAAGGGGCACACGTTAAGGGGCACACGTTAAGGGGGCACACGTTAAGGGGGCACACGTTAAGGGGGCACACGTTAAGGGGGCACACGTTAAGGGGGCACACGTTAAGGGGGCACACGTTAAGGGGGCACACGTTAAGGGGGCACACGTTAAGGGGGCACACGTTAAGGGGGCACACGTTAAGGGGGCACACGTTAAGGGGGCACACGTTAAGGGGGCACACGTTAAGGGGGCACACTGATGGGCACACATGTTAAGGGGGCACACTGATGGGCACACATGTTAAGGGGGCACACTGATGGGCACACATGTTAAGGGGGCACACTGATGGGCACACGTTAATTTGACTTCCAAAAATGGTGGATATTATGGCACCCAAAGAGTCTCAATTTTGGTACATGTGGTGAAAATTTCTTGTCAATAGCACCTTTAGAAATATATTTACCTAACATGGTGATGTGTTCGATATTTAATCCACTGTATATATGTATATATATTTTTTTTCCCCAGAGCCTAAATCCTTGGCCTTAAATCACTCAGCGTATACAATGCAATTACAGTTCTAGATGCATTATGCAAGAGTTATGTTTTTCTCACTGCAGAAGGGGGTAAATAAAATGCTTCTGCTTTATACAATTTATTGTGAAATAAAAGAAAAACCCAACAGGTATATTAATGGTAAAGACTACAGGCAGCTTAGTGGGCTTGAGGACTCAAGTTACAAAAATCTAACCGATAAAGTCTCTAAGGGCTATAAAAGACTAATTTGACTGAATGCCTTTCACCCAAAAATAAAATAAATTGATTTTGGTGGTACTGATCCTTTGAAACCAAAACCATTTGATATGTAATTTCGCCATCCTTTTTGTTTGTCAAATATGTAAAGGAGTACTATGTCCCATTGCATGAAACATTTTGCATATACAGAAAATACGCAAAGATGTCCAAAATTTAAACAGGCGTTCTATCATCTGTGTTCATATACAGTGGATATAAAAAGTCTACACACCCCTGTTAAAAGGTCAGGTTTCTGTGATGTAAAAAAAATGAGACAAGGATACAGTATCTCACAAGTCTGAGTACACCCCTCACATTTTTGTAATTATATTATATCTTTTCATGTGAAAACACTGAAGAAATTACACTTTGCTACAATGTAAATTAGTAAGTGTAAATTTGCTTTCTCCTCAAAATAACACACAGCCAATAATGTCTTAACTGCTGGCAACAAAAGTGAGTACACCCCAAGGTGAAAATGTCCAAATTGGACCCAATTAGCCATTTTTCCTCCCCAGTGTCATGTGACTCAGTGTTACAAGGTCTCAGGTGTGAAGGGGGGGGGGCAGGTGTGTTACATTTGGTGTTATAGCTCTCACTCTCTCATACTGGTCACTGGAAGTTCAACATGGCACCTCATGGCAAAGAACTCAGAGGATCTGGAAAAAAAAAATTGTTGCTCTAAATAAAGATAGCCAAGGCTACAAGAAGATTGCCAAGACCCTGAAACTGAGCTGCAGCATGGTGGCCATGACCATACAGCGGTTTAACAGGACAGGTCCCACTCAAAACAGGCATCGCCATGGTCAACCAAAGAAGTTGAATGCATGTGCTCAGATTCATATCCAGAGGTTGTCTTTGGGAAATAGATGTGCGAGTGCTGCCAGCATTGCTGCAGAGGTCGAAGGGGTGATGGGGGGGGGGGTTCAGCCCTTCAGTGCTCAGACCATACGCTGCATCAAATTGGTCTGCATAGCTGTTGTCCCAGAAGGAAACCTTCTAAAGATGATGCACAAGAAAGCCTGCAAACAGTTTGCTGAAGACAAGCAGACTAAGGACATTGATTACTGGAACTATGTCCTGTGGTCTGATGAGGACAGTACAAAGACAAGTGAGGAGTACAAAGACAAGTGTGTCTTGCCTACAGTCAAGCATGGTGGTGGGAGTGTCATGGTCTGGGGCTGCATGAGTGCTGCCGGCACTGGGGAGCTACTGTTCGGTTGAGAGAACCACGATTGCCAACATGTACTGTGACATACTAGAGCAGAGCATGATCCCCTCCCTTCAGAGACTGGGCTGCAGGGCAGTATTCCAACATGATAACGACCCCAAACACTCCTCCACGAAGACCACTGCCTTGCTAAAGAAGCTGAGGGGAAAAGGTGATGGACTGGCCAAGTAGGTCTCCAGACGTAAACCCTATTGAGCATCTGTGGGGCATCCTCAAATGGAAGGTGGAGGAGCGCAAGGTCTCTAACATCCACCAGCTACGTGATGGGAGGAGTGGAAGAGGACTCCAGTGGCAACCTGTGAAGCTCTGAACTCCATGCCCAAGAGGGTTAACGCAGTGCTGGAAAATAATTGGAAACACACAAAATATTGACACTTAGGGCGCAATTTGGACATTTTCACTTAAGGGTGTACTCACTTTTGTTGCCAGTGGTTTAGACATTAATGGCTGTGTGTTGAGTAATTTTATGAGGATAGCAAATTTACACTGTTATACAAGCTGTACACTCACTACTTTACATTGTAGCAAAGTGTCATTTCTTCAGTGTTGTCACATGAAAATATATAATAAAATATTTACAAAATGTGGGGGTGTACTCACTTTTGTGAGATACTGTAAATCATTTCAGACCTTTTTCCACCTTTAATATGTCACAGATAAACTGTAGAAATAAATTGAAAAACAAACTGAAATCTTTCAGGAAGTAAAAATAAAAAAAAAATAAAATAATGTGGCTGCATAAGGCTGTGGATGTAGCGGTGTTCAGAATTAGGCAATAACATTCTAAATCATGTTAAATAGGAGTCAGTACACACTTATCATTTAAAGTGCCACGGACTAACCCCAAATAAAATTTCAGCTGTTCCAGTAGGTCTTTGACAATTTCTTAGTTGCATCCTACAGCAAAAGCCATGGTCCGCAGAGAGCTTCTAAAGCATCAGAGGGATCTCACTGTTAAAGGTATCAGTGAGAAGGGTACAAATAAATTTCCAAGGCATTAGATATACCATGGAACACAGTGAAGACAGTCATCAAGTGGAGAAAATATGGCACAATAGTGACATTACCAAGAACTGGACGTCCCTCCAAAATTGATGAAAAGGACGAGAAGAAACCTGATAAGGGAGACTGGCAAGAGGCCTACAGCAACATTAAAGAGGAAGTAAACCCTCCTCTACAACTTGTACCTATAGGTAAGCCTATGATAAGGCTTACCTATAGGTACTGTAAATATCTCCTAAACATGTACCGTTTAGGAGATATTTACCTTACATGTCGCCAGTGACGTTACTGGCGCATGCGCTCTGAAGGAACGGCCGATCGTGCCGTTCCTTCAGAGCCCCGTGCCGTGACTGTCGGCTCTAGCGCGCGTGCGCGGGAGTGACGTCACCGCGGCTCCGGCCAATCAGATGGCCGGATGCCGCGATCCCGGAAGACGGGCGACTAGACATGTCGCCCGTCATAGAGGTGAGTGAGCGGCACGGCGGGGGCTCGTTCTGAGGTAAGTATTGCATAATGAGCTAATATGCGATGCATACTAGCTCATTATGTCTTTCTTTTGCAGGGTGTAAAAAAAAAAACTCAAACGAGTTTACAACCTCTTTAAAGGAGCTTTAAGAATATCTGGCAACTAGTGGCTGTGTGGTATATGTGACAACAATCTCCTGTATTCTTCATATGTCTGGGCTATGGGGTAGAGTTGCAAGACGGAAACTTTTTCTTAAGAAAAACATTCAAGCCTGGCTAAATTTTGCAAAAACACATCTAAAGTCTCCGAAAAGCATGGGGAAAAATGTGTTATGGTCTGATGAAACCAAAGTTGAGCTTTTTGGCCATAATTCCAAAAGATATGTTTGTTGCAAAAACACTGTACATCACCAAAAGTACACCATACCCGCATCATGCTTTGGGGCTGTTTTTTCTTCAGCTGGAACAGGGGCCTTAGTCAAGGTAGAGGGAATTATGAACAGTTCCAAAATTGGCACAAAACCTTCAGGCTTCTACTAGAAAGCTGAACATTTAGAGGAACTTCATCTTTCAGCATGACAACGACCCAAAGCATACATCCAAATCAACAAAGGAATGGCTTTACCAGAAGAAAATTAAAGTTTTGGAATGGCCCAGCCAGAGCCCATAGCTGAATCCAGTTTGCAAATCTGTGGGGTGATCTGAAGAGGGCTGTGCACAGGAGATGCCCTCACAATCTGACAGATCTGGAGTGTTTTTTTCCAAAGAAGAGTGGGCAAATACTGCCAAGTCAAGATGTGTCATGCTGATAGAATCCTACCTAAAAAGACGGAGTGCTGTAATAAAATCAACAAGTGCTTCCACAAAGTATTAGTTTAAGGGTGTGCAAACTTATGCAACCTTATTGTTTTTGTTTATTATTTTTTACCTTCCTCCACCTAAAAGATTTCAGTTTGTTTTTCAATTGAGTTGTACAGTTTATAGGTCACATTAAAGGTGGAAAAACTTCTGAAATTATTTATCTTGGTTTCATTTTTTTTACATCATAGAAACCTCACATTTTAAGAGCCCATTCACACTGCCGCGACTTGCCAGTCGCGGTCGGTCGCGGTCCATTTAGTACAGGACTCGTTCTAACAGGAGCGACACAAGTCGCTCCGACTTAGAAAAAGGGTCCTGTACTACTTTGGGGCGACCTCGGAGCGACTTGCATAGACTTCCATTATGTGAAGTCCCTGCTAGTCGCGCCGAAGTCGCTGTGCACAGTGGTGCACGCGACTTCACAGGTCGCCCCCCGAAGTCGTGTCGCCTCAGTGTGAACCGGCTCTAACAAGAGTGTGTAGACTTTATATCCGCTGTATCTGAAAACCGTAAACAAAAAAATTAAAATACGAGGGGGGGGGCTCATTATTGTGTTTCCTCCCCACAGGCTGCGTGTCAGCTCCCTGACTTTATTGTAATAATCCGGCTCGCTACATTACGCTGCTTCACGCTGTTGGCCTGTACCTTCCGTGCTCTGCCAGCAACAGACGGGAACTCTGAAAGACTGTCATCATCACGAGGGTCAGGGACAATTCTCTTCTCAATGGGCTCTGCTCGCAGGAGAGCTTCTAAGCTGCTGCCATCTTGTGGAATCAGCCCTTCTTTCTTCAGAACCTGCTCTGAGTCAGCTGAAATGAAAACACAAAATGTAGACAGTCTTTTCTGTGCTCCCATCAGTCTATAATTCAGCTCTCATTTCCTACTGGAGGCTAAAATGGCACGCTCCAAACTTCAAGCAATAGAACTGAAAAGGTTTCATTGTAATGTAAAACATAGTTGGCAAAACATGTTAAGGATATCTTGTCTCCAACACCTTTTCCAGGCTTCAAAAATGCGAAAAAAGCTTTGAGAAGTAAAGCTTATCCACATACACAGTATATTACAACTGTGCAATAGGCTGTGTGCTTGGAGCACTTCTTTAGAACATCTACACGTAATTGGGTACACAACTTCTGATAGCTATACAAACTACATCTACAACCTTACAAGTCTATCGAAATGCCAAACCTGCGTGAAGCATGTCAAAGGAAGGTAACCTGCAGGTCAAATGGAACTGAATTTTGAATGACCTTAGAAGTGCGAGACTAATGTGACTGACCTATTCCAAAGTATAAAAACACGGACATTACCGGGTTTCAGAGAAGGGAATGTAAGTCTTGGGTCCTCAGGAGGGTGCGCCCTCCGCTTCTTCCGCCACCGCCGAGATGGATAGGTATAAAGCTGCCCAGGAGCTGTACCTTTATTACAATAAAGCAAGATAAAGTGAAATTACCCATTTCATGATTGGACACATACACAGAGCACCTTTTATTTCAGCAATTCTGCTGGTTTTATACAAACTAACTTATAGCTCCTCCTATTTAACTAAGCATTCATTTCAGGAAACAGATACAATTTTTAATTGACAGCAAATCTTGTAACTATTTTTTATTTTACTGCGATTAGTTTGGAACATTTAGGAAAAAAAAAGAAACACTAATTCCTGTGACTGGTTTGAGAATTGGCTGAATCAGATTAGAGAGAAACTGATTCCACCCATATATAGAAATCCTATTCCCCTCTTACGGCTGCAAGGTACTATAGATCGTACAATTTGAATGCTGTATATCAATATCTGAGATCCAAAAGCAGAATCCGCTAATGAAGTTAGCATGTACCCAGAGGAGCCCTTCTAAGAAAAAGATATTGACTGGCAGGATATTGTGGCCCATGTTTAGTTCAGTGCAGTGTTTAAAGAATGCTTCACTGAGCACTGCTGTGTAAGGAGCCATGCTGTCCAATACAATTCCCCTAAGCAGGTTCCAGGGATAGTGTTCAACGTAACTTTGACAATCAAGTGCCGTGAGATACAAGACTCAGGACAAAATTACGCATCAAATAATACTGGGTTAGAAGTGCTCATCAGTAGGTAACCAGACTGGCTCTCAGATGGTTTTTTGCAATATCATACCTGGACCTCTGTGCCTTTTCTCCATCCATATGTAACAGTTGCTCTGAGCCACCCCAGTTTGGGAATCCAAAAAAGGCATTCGAACACTGCGCTCTGCACATAAACGTGCATTGTAATTGTGGCATTGCTCCATGGCATCTCTGTAATACTGTTCACCAATGCTGCAAAACAATAATATATATATTAGTATACAATAGTATAACCTACAACAAAGGCGGGAGGTTGCTCTGTGCAGAAGCAACAAACTGACAAGATATCTTTGTCTCTGCCCTATCTTCCATTCAGTGTATGTCTTGCACTGCAATAAAACCAATTGGCACCTTCTATGGACTGTCTCTTTCCTGTCTGAGCTCTGCTATGCAGGGTCAGAAAGAGGCTGCTACAAAGTAAAATTCAGGTGCTTGCAATTAAAAAAAATATATACATTTGATGTAGAGCTGCACGATTAATCGTAACAGAATCGAGATCGCGATTCACTCCCCCTGACGATCTTAACATGACACTTGCTCGATTCTTTACATTCTGTGAGGGAGCAGCTGTCAAAAAAAAAAAAAGCCTCCCACAAAAGCCTATCAGCATTAGTCTCCCACTGAACTGTAAACACAAATGATTACATTGTATCTTTTCTTTCCCTCTGCAGGAGGAAGGAAGTTTAACCTCTTAGGCCCCGTTCACATAGGGGCGATCCGACTTCGGGTGGCGACCTCCGAGGTCGCGGTGCGAGCAGCGAGCCGCGACCTCCGAGCGGCCGCCACGGACATAATGTTGAAGTCTATGGCGGTCGCCTCCTGGTTGCCCCAAAAAAGCTCCGGACCCTTTTTCTAAGTCGGAGCGACTTGTGTCGCTCCTATTAGAACGGGTCCGCAGCTTCCCTATGGAAGGCGACCTACGGCGACCTGTGAGGCGACCAGGTCGCCTCACAGGTCGCCTTAGTGTGAACGGAGGCTAAAAGACGAAACCTTTTACCTTGTTGCTTGCAAGTTAAATCAGTTTATTTTTCCTAGAAAAGTAGTTAGAACCCCCAAACATTTATATATTTTTTTTTTTTTAGCAGAGACCCTACAGAATAAAATGGTGATTGTTGTAAATTTTTATGTCACACTGTATTTGCACAGCAGTCTTTCAAACGCAATACACTTTAATGAATAAAAAAAATAAAACAAAACCGTAAAGTTATCCCAATTTTTTTTATAATGTAAAAGATGTTACACAGAGAATCGTGATCTTTATTCCAAGCAAAAAAATCGTGATTCTCATTTTGGCCAGAATCGTGCAGCTCTAATTTGATGTATTAATGATTACAGAACGGCATTAATCTGTGCAGTTTTGATTTAAAGCATATCTAAACTCAAAAACAAAAATTTAATAGCTGGAAAAAACTGACAGGCTGACCTGATTGGAAAGCCCGTGGGATAGGGCCCTAATATTTCACTAACAATTTAATATATTATTCTCAAATGTAACCATGCAGGTAATAAATGACCATAACACACTAAGGCAATATGAGAGGATTCACACTGTACTACACTGTTACCAAAAGTGACACTGTGACCTGCGTCATGGCTCTTGTAGTCAGATTGGTATATCTCGGTTAAAAAAAATAAATCCAAATCATCCTCAGATGAACGACTAGCACCATCCTCAATGTAGAAATGCTGGCAGATGTGTGCAGGCAGCCCATAGAAATGCAGCGGCTGCATGGACCCAACTATGTCAAAGCTTGACATGCAGACAGGATTGGGTGCACGAATCTGAACGCAGATATTTCCATGGGCACACATCTGCCAGTGGCTCTGCACAGGGAATGGGACTAATGGCCTTTCTGAATGAGACCTTTACATTCACTTCACTAGATGACTCTCAAAGAAAACATGAGGCCTGTTTTTTTTTTTCCTTTAAGGTTAGATTTTTCTTTATATTGTGTCAAAAGTGTTTATTTCTGTAAATTAACAGTTTTTAATGAAAGTAGAATTATTCTTTAAAAATAGCTGTAATTAGCAAAAAAAAAGCGTGTCTCAAAAGACTGCCCTTTCTGCTAACTGAACACTGCCTCAGCAACAAGCTTTGCTTCAACTTGTTTTTGGGTCAAATGCCCTTCCAGCCACTGGAGCAAAGATCGGTCAGCACAATGATAGGATCAGAGAACAGTGGAAAGCTTTACTACTCTTTAGTAACATCTCGCTTACACATGCACACAGATGAAAATCCCATGACATTTTCCAATACAAAATATAGTATACTAGAATTTTTTTAAAGGAGCAAACTGGGCATTTAATGGCATACTAGCACATTATGCCTTTACTTTGCAGGTTATAAAAAAAAAAAACATCGGTTTACTTCCTCCTTAAGGCTTTAGAACCACCTTAAAGTGATAGTAAGGCTCCATGCACACAGGGCGTCATAAAAACGTGCTCCAAAGCTGTTTACATAACGCCGGGAAACAGCAGCTGTAAAAACGTGCTTTCAGTAGCTTTTTCTACTAGCGTTATTGCACGTTTGGCCACAGTAGCTGTTAGCAGCGTTTTTTCTGCCTCCATTCAAAATCAATGGTTCCCTATGGGAGCCTATTGATTTGAATGGAAGTCACACCGCAGGTCGGATCAGGGTGATCCGACTTGCGGTGCGACCTGCACTGTGAGAATCTTGAGGGGGAACTCCACGCCAAAATGGGGAAAAAAACGGCGTGGGGTTCCCCCCCAGGTTCCAAACCAGGCCCTTCGGGTCTGGTATGGAATTTGAGGGTAGCCCCGCGCCGAAAAAACGGCGTGGGGTCCCCCCCAAAATCCATACCAGACCCTTATCCGAGCATGCAGTCCGGCATGCCAGGAAAGGGGAGGGGACGAGCGAGCGGCCCCACCCCCCCTGGATCATACCAGGCCACACGCCCTCAACATGGGGGGGGGGGTGTGGGTGCTTTGGGGCAGGGGGGGCTCTGCAACCCGCACCTCAAAGCACCTTGCCCCCATGTTGATGAGGACAAGGGCCTCATCCCCACAACCCTGGCCGGTGGTTGTGGGGGTCTGCGGGCAGGGGGCTCATCGGAATCTGGAAGCCCCCTTTAACAAGGGGGCCCCCCCAGATCCCGGACCCCCTCCCTATGTGAATGGGTATGGGGTACACTGTACCCCTACTCATTCACCCCATAAAATGCAGTGTATGGAAATAACGACAGGAGACGTTTTGGAAAATTTATTAAAAAACTTCATCCGGCTCTTGTCCTCTCCGGGGGTCTTCTGCTGTCTTCTCCTCTCCGAGGGTCTTCTGCTCTTTTGCTGTCCGCCCTTCTTGTCTTCTCTCCGGGGGTCTTCTGCTGTCTTCTCCTCTCCGAGGGTCTTCTGCTCTTTTGCTGTGCGCCCTTCTTGTCTTCTCCTCTCCGGGGGTCTTCTGCTGTCCGCCCTTCTTGTCTTCTCCTCTCCGAGGGTCTTCTGCTGTCCAATCTTCTTGTCTTCTCCTCTCCGGTCTTCTGCTCTTTTGCTGTCGGCTGTCGGCTGTCCTTCTTCCTCCGGTCCTCCTCCGACGACGTCTCCAGCGATTATGCCGGCCTCTGGTCTCCGCAGCTTATTATATAGCCATTAGGGGCGTGGCCGCCAGATGACGTCATCTGTGACACGAGGGGGCGTGGTCTCCCGATGACGTCATCTGGCGGCCACGCCCCTAATGGCTATATAATAAGCTGCGGAGACCAGAGGCCGGCATAATCGCTGGAGACGTCGTCGGAGGAGGACCGGAGGAAGAAGGACAGCCGACAGCAAAAGAGCAGAAGACCGGAGAGGAGAAGACAAGAAGATTGGACAGCAGAAGACCCTCGGAGAGGAGAAGACAAGAAGGGCGGACAGCAGAAGACCCCCGGAGAGGAGAAGACAAGAAGGGCGCACAGCAAAAGAGCAGAAGACCCTCGGAGAGGAGAAGACAGCAGAAGACCCCCGGAGAGAAGACAAGAAGGGCGGACAGCAAAAGAGCAGAAGACCCTCGGAGAGGAGAAGACAGCAGAAGACCCCCGGAGAGGACAAGAGGCGGATGAAGTTTTTTAATAAATTTTCCAAAACGTCTCCTGTCGTTATTTCCATACACTGCATTTTATGGGGTGAATGAGTAGGGGTACAGTGTACCCCATACCCATTCACATAGGGAGGGGGTCCGGGATCTGGGGGGGGCCCCTTGTTAAAGGGGGCTTCCAGATTCCGATGAGCCCCCTGCCCGCAGACCCCCACAACCACCGGCCAGGGTTGTGGGGATGAGGCCCTTGTCCTCATCAACATGGGGGCAAGGTGCTTTGAGGTGCGGGGTGCAGAGCCCCCCCTGCCCCAAAGCACCCACACCCCCCCCATGTTGAGGGCGTGTGGCCTGGTATGATCCAGGGGGGGTGGGGCCGCTCGCTCGTCCCCTCCCCTTTCCTGGCATGCCGGACTGCATGCTCGGATAAGGGTCTGGTATGGATTTTGGGGGGGACCCCACGCCGTTTTTTCGGCGCGGGGCTACCCTCAAATTCCATACCAGACCCGAAGGGCCTGGTTTGGAACCTGGGGGGGAACCCCACGCCGTTTTTTTCCCCATTTTGGCGTGGAGTTCCCCCTCAAGATTCTCACAGTGCAGGTCGCACCGCAAGTCGGATCACCCTGATCCGACCTGCGGTGTGACTTCCATTCAAATCAATAGGCTCCCATAGGGAACCATTGATTTTGAATGGAAGAAAAAAAACGTATAACGTGGCTTAACGCACGTTAAGCAACGTTATGAAGCCTTATGGAGCCTTTAGCAGCGTCAGACGTTTTTTGCAGCTTGACGCTGGAGCTCCTGAACCCACAGTTCCTGGGTTTTTTTTGGAGCTGTAAAACGCCTATGCCACTTGGAGCTCCTAAAAGCTCTATGTGTGCATGAGGCCATAGAATAACATGGATGGGCGTTCTGCAGCTGCAAAAAAAAACGTCTGACGCTGCTAACAGCAGCTGTAAAAACGTCCAGTGTGCATGAGGCCTAAAGTCTTACTTTTTTTTTTGTTTAAAAATAAACATGTTATAATTACCTCCTCTGTGCAGTTGGTTTTGCACAGAGCAGCCCGGATCCTCCTCTTCTTGGGTCCCACGCCAGCGCTCCTGACCCTTTCCACCCACCGAGCCTGCTTGCCGATGCTCTGTGTTTCAATTTAGAAATTGAGCCGCAGCTCGGCCCCACCCCCTCTCTCTCTTCTGATTGGCTCAGTGACCGTGACTGACAGCAGTGGGAGCAAATGCTTCAGCCAATCACAAGGAAGAGTCCCAAAAAACTTGAGCAACATCGCTGGTTCCAGATAGGGCTCAGGCAAGTATTAAGGGGGACTGCTGCACACAGAAAGTTTATCTTAATGCATTAAAGTAATTGTAATGTTTTTTTTTTTCTTTAATTAAACATGTTATACTTCCCTCCTCTGTGTAGTTGGTTTTGCACAGGGCAACCCAGATCTTCCTCTTCTTGGGTCCCTCATTACTGCTCCTGGCCCCTCCCTGCTATCAAGTGCCCCCACAGCAAGCAGCTTTCTATGGGGGAACCCGAGCCGAGCTGCAACTGTGTGTGTCCATTCAGACATGAAGCTGCCATTCAGCCCCGCCCCCTCTCTCTCCTGATTAGCTAGTTGACTTTGATTGACAGCCACGGGAGCCAATGGCCCCCGAGGCTGTGTCTCAGCCAATTATGAGGGAGAGTCCTGGACGGCCGAGGGACTTGTGGACAACGCTGGACAGAGATGGGCCTCAGTTATTAGGAAGTGCTGGGTAGGCTGCTACACAGAGAAGGCTTTTTATTTTAATGCAATAAGATAAAAAAACCTTGTGCCTTTACAACTCCTTAAACCACTTGCCGCCCGCCGTCAAATGACGGCAGAGCAGCGCGGCTCTCGTTCTGGAACGACGTCATATGACAGCACCCCAGAACAGCCTCTCTCGCACGCCCGCAGGGGCACGCAGTGTGGCGATCATGGCCGCACCGTGTTGCTAGGACACGGCGAGACCCAGATCTTGGTAAAGAGCTAATGACATGGCTCTTTACCCATGTGATCGGCTATGTCCAATCATGAGGAACTGCAGTTAATCAGCTCTCCTCGCCTCATACTGTCAAAGTGTGTGGCGAGGAGAGCCGATCAGTGGCTCCTCCTCAAAGGGGAGTCTAGGAAGGGTAATCAGGGCACTCACTGATCATCATTGCCCTGATAACAGAAAAGTAAAAAAAAAAAAGCATGCCCATCAGTGTGGCATATTAGTACCTCCTCATGAGTGCCCATCAGCGCACATCAGCGAAGGAGAACAAATACAAATTTTCTAAATTTACTGACAAAAAAAAGAAAAACTTTTTTTGTTTTTCCAAAATTTTCTATCTTTTTTTTTTTTGTTTAAAAATTAAAAAAAACAGCAGTGATTAAATACCATCAAAAGAAAGCTCTATTAATTTGAAAAAAAAATTATAAAAGTTTCATATGGGTACAGTGTAGCATGACCGCGCAATTGTCATTCAAAGTGTGACAGCGCTGAAAGCTGAACATTGGCCTGGGCAGGAGGGGGGTGAAAGGGCCCGGTATTAAAAACCATCTGCTTTTAGAACCACTTTAATGCACAGCATGCCATTAAGGCAAAGAAAACTTTATGCTGCCTTCAGACTGATGCATTGCGATTTGACTGCACTGGGGGAGCAGCTCGGTGTACCTGTGGATTAGGAGAGGGTTACCTGTGCTTTCCCATTAACTTGTATTAGATCCTACAGTTTTGGTGTGCTGACAGTGCACCAAAACCGAAGGACTTAATAGAACTCTATGGGAAAGCAAAGATAACCGGTGTTCCGTGAGAATTACCTACCCGTGAGAAAAACCTACCCTCGTCACTTCCGGTTGCACGGCACTGTATGTCATTCGGCGTTTACATTAAAACAGCTGTGCTGCAATACGAGTCATCTCCACTCCTATCCCTGTCACTTCCCTCATCTCGCCTAGTAAACATAAAAGCGGCGGCGGGTGTATGCGAACCTAAATCACGGAGCCGAGACCCGCTTTTATATTTACTAGCCAAGATCAGGGGAGTGACAGGGACAGGAGCGGAGATGACTTATATTGCAGCACACTTGTTTTAATGTAAGCGTGGCGTGGGTAGGTTTTTTTCACGGACACCGTGATAATTTCCTACTAGTGCGCATGCGCACTAGTCAGGTCCTCAGCTCTTTCATTAGGTATCCGGGCCTGTGAGCATGCGCACTGCTGCGCTGCTCAGCTGTTCCTGGCCGGAAGTGACGAGGGTAGGTTTTTCTCACGGGGTAGGTAATTCTCACGGAACGCCGGCACCAAACCTGCAGGTAAAGTGCGCCGCTCCCCCAGTGCGGTCAAACCATATCACTCGGACATGTTTATTTTATACAACCATTCTAAAGAAAAACAAATTGTGAAAAGACGCTATGCAGGAGGGGATTACAGATTACTATATGTACTTAGAACAATTTCATTAAAAAAAAAAAAATAAAGTGTGTAGAGTTAAAAATAAATTCTTTTGAGGAATCTAATGAATGGCCTATGAGCAGCTTGTGGGTGTAAGAGGAGTGTAATAAACATATGGCAGCACTGCTGCTGGTGTATAACAGGAGTGAGATGAGCTGTTATCTGGAGGACGGCCATTGATAGAAAGGTAAACAATGGGTAGCCGAGGATCAGGCAGCTTCCTCTCCCCGGAGTGGTTCATACACACAAGTGATTGCTGCCTGTGCAGAGTAAACATTGTTATCTTTATGTATGATGCTCTGCTACATAATCACACAGCGCCAATCACATCCCCGGGAGAGGGGATATAGATATTAGCGGTCACATGACTGCTGTGTGAGGGATAGGTGCTAACAATGCTCGGCCTACACGAGGAGGGGGCGCCGCTATTCTCTACCTGCCTGCTAGTGACAAGCTGGGCCTTGTAGTTCTACAAGAAGTACAATATGTCCCAGCCTGCCTCAGGACTACACACTCTCCACTCCCTCTCTGAGGTAAACCCTGCCTTCCCGCCCGACAACAACCGCCTTCACGGCCGCCTCTCTCTTCCACTAACTCCGCCACCTTCCCACTTCCCCACTTCACTTTCTCCCATTTGCTTCACTTACATCTTTTCTACAGCCGCCGCCATCTTCTCAGTCTCTCCCGCGACACAAGCACTCTAACAGGGCGCATGCGCACATGCAGCATGACCTCACTCGTACACATGCGTGCTGCTACTGCTGAGTCGCACGCGCTACGTTAGGGCTGAGGAGCTTCCTTCTCATGGCGCATGCGCGGCAAGAGGATTACAGCATTGTGGAGGCTTGCTGGTGCTTACGTAGCGTTATTGCGAGCTGCTGGCTTACAGTAAATTTGTTTTGCCTAATACGAGTCTTCTTCCCTACTTTGGCTTTTATTATTATAATAATGTTAATAAATAAGCTTTGATTTTGTATATATTTTCACAACAGCGGCCTCTCTGAACTTTAACCACTTCAATACCGGGCACTTTCACCCCCTTCCTGCCCAGGCTAATTTTCAGCTTTCAGCACTGTCATACGTTGAATGACAATTGCGCGGTCATACTACACTGTACACATATAACATTTTTATCATTTTTTCACACAAATAGAGCTTTCTTTTGGTGTTTTTTATTTCTTACAAAAAAAAGGAAATTTTGTAAAAAAAAAAAAAAAAAGTTTTTCTTATTTTCTGTGAGTAAATTTTGAAAATAAATAATTTTTCTCCTTCACTGATGTGTGCTGATGAGGCGGCACTGATAGGCACTGATAGGTTGCACTGATGGGCACTGATAGGTTGCACTGATGAGGAGATACTAATATGCCACACTTATAGGCGGCACTGATGGGTACTGAAAGACGGCACTGATGGGCACTGAGAGGTGGCACTGATGGACACTGAGAGGCGGCACTGATGGGCAGCACAGATGAGCAGGCACTGACTGACAGCACTATGGGCACTGTTTTCACTTTTCTGTAATCAGGGCACTGATGATCAGTGCCCTGATTACGTGTCCTGGTCTCCCCTGTGAGGAGGAGCCACTGATCGGCTCTCCTCGCCACACACTTTGACAGTATGAGGCGAGGAGAGCTGATAAACAGCACTTCCTCATTTATATGTGACCGGCTGTGATTGGACACAGCCGATCACATGGGTAAAGAGTCATGTCATTGACATGTTGCTAGGACAAGGCGCGGGCACGATCGCTGCACTGCATGCCCCCGTGGGCGCACGAGAGAGGCCATTCTGGTGCACTGTCATATGACGGCGTCCCAGAACAATAGCTGCACCACTCCACCATCATTTGACGGTGGGCGGGTAGTAAGCAGTTAAGTGGCGGTTCACATATGCGATGCAGGAACCCTGCACATCACACCTGACCCGCAGGCAGTTCACACTGCCATATGGGAATCGCTGGGAGTGTCAATACAAAGTTAACGACACAACCAGATCAGTTTGCATATCACAGTGCGAACTGTCAATTCGGACATTAATTGGATCGCAAAGGTGTGAACACCCATGCAATTCGATTCTGGTGCGGAACAAAAAGGTCCTGTGCGACTTTGGTCCGAATGCAATGCAAATTCAGCCATACAATCTGTATGGCTGAATTCACAACGCACAGACATTGCATGTGGTTTGCAGAGCAGTGCGCTCCGAATCACATGCAATGTCTGACATCGCATATGTTTGAATCCAGCACTAAAAGTTTGCCTAAAATGGAAGTAAACTTCCATGCTTTTACCTATAGGTAAATCAGGGCCATCTTTAACCCAGTCCAAAAGGGGCAGCTGCCAGTCACTGTTATGGGATCCAAAAGCAGCTGCCTCTTGAGCTCACAAATAGTTAATAAGTGAATTTGGGAGGGCCCAAGAAAATGTTTTCCCAGGGTCCAATCAATATTAAAGACAACCTTCAGGTAAGCCTATAATAAGGCTTAGCTATAGGTAGTGTAAATATCTCCTAAACATGCAGTGTTTAGAGGAGATATTCGCATTACATGCAGCCAGTGACATCACTTGCGCATACGCTCTGAAGGAACGGCTGGCCGTGCTGTTCCTTCAGAGTCATCATGTGCCATAAACAGCGGCTCCCGTGTGCATGCCTGGGAGTGACATCATTGCGGCTCCGGCCAGTAACAGAGCCGGAGTCCGTGAACCCAGGAGCAAGACGGGTGAAGACCGGAGCCCCTGCAGCACTTACTTCTCGGTGCAGAAGGGCTTCGTTTTATGGTAGGTTTAACATAATGTGCTAGTATGCGATGCATAACTTGCAGGTTCACAAAAAAAAATAAAAAGGCCAGCGGTGTTACTAAACCCACAACAGTAAAATCGGTCTGTATATGCAGTAAAGCGCACTTGTTATACTCCTTGTGGAACCTAAGGGGTTAATCCTCTGTATTGTGTAAAAAGGCTGTTTTATCCTGTCTTCTCTGATCATCCCCTTCTTCCACAATCCCCAAACCATCTCCTGATAGAACAGAGCCAGGGGACAAACTGCACATGCTCAGTTTGGTGTGTATTGCTAGAAAGTTTTTTTTCTTGGGAGGGTGCATGTGATCAGCACAGGGCCAATCAGCACTGTCCAAACAGAGAGTAAGGGGTCCTGCAGCCACATAGGACAGTCATGGGAAATGAAAACTCCTCCTATAGGCTTTAACCAGACACTGAAAGAAGTCACAAGACTGCTATATACTGCTGATGAGAAAAGGTATTTAGCAGTTTATATTTACTAAAATAATTGCATTTCTGCGGAAGACCAGATATAGTGAATGCATGATCCTGGGTTTATTAACAATTTAAAGGGTTAGGTCACATTTAAAGGAAAAATGTAACGGTGAACTAACACCAGATACTCATCTTACCCCTTCCTGGACCTTACTGTACCTACCTCTGGGGGCGCCCAGCTTTCAGCACCCCTGCAGCAGCATCAACAGTCCAGGAATTTTAAATCCCAGATCTTCATCGTTTTCTACTTCAGGATTTCAAGGACAAATCAGATTGATTCTGATTGGTCAGCACCATCAATGTAACCAGCCCTGACCAATCAGAATTGATGTGGTCTGTGGCAGAAATGAAGAGACGGCAGAAGAGCCATTACCAAACCGCTGGTGCCACTGCAGGGGGGCTCACAGCTCAGTCCCCGGGAGGTAAATACACGGGGGAGTAGGGGGTGAGGAGGGTGTCCGCTGTTAGTTCACCTTTACATTTTTCTGTAAAGGTGAACTTCCCCTTTAACCCCTTCCTGCCGCCAGATCTAAACAAATGATATGTTTCCTGTGCTCCCCAGTCAGGTGAGTACTTTGATTGGCTGTCACAGTTATCAAGAGTAAAAAGAAAATGTAAACAACTGCGCTAAACCAACTAAATAAATGTGGAGCTGCAACTTCAAGTGTGACTATCACCTTAAAAACAATGTATATATATAAGTTGCGCTAGAAAGTGAAAAACATATGTGATTATGTAATAGAGTCCAAAATAAAGTCCATGTATACTCTGGTAAGGAGTATTTTCACAGGATTGGAGGTGTCTGTGTCTTCTACCATCACTACTCTAGCACTTTTCTGACATTCCTATCACCCGGGGTGTTTATTCAATTTATTTGTGGTTTTACGCTATGGCGTTTTTCATTTTAAATTTCACATGAATACCCAACACTGAGGAGATCCATTCAGAAATACGGAGTCCGATTGACATCTGGTTCCTGTGGACCCCTTGAAGTTTTTGGGCTCATATATCATTTGCCTTTGGTAAGCGGTACCTGTACAGAAAATTTCGTCAGACGTGCTGTTTACTTATACATGGACTTTATTTTGGACTCTATTACATAATCACATATGTTTTTCACTTTCTAGCGCAACTTATATATATACAGTTATCAAGAGCCCGCCGTACCAGCTCATAATTGTAAACAGTGACCAGGAGCTGTCAGTGATGGCGTGGTCACAACCCAGATAGCAAGGATAACTTGCCACAAATTTGTGGCAGTGTTGAATTTTAACCACTTTACCCCCTTCCTGACCAGGGTTTTTTTTGCGATTATTTACTACATGACTTTAACAGACAATTGCGCGGTCGTGTGACACTGTACCTAAACAAATTTGACGTCCTTTTTTTCCCACAAACAGAGCTTTCTTTTGGTGGTATTTGATCACCTGTGCGATTTTTTGATCATGCGCTATAAACAAAAAAAGAGCGTCAATTTTGCAAAAATAACAATATTTTTCAAATTTTTTTATATGAAATTCCAAAAAAAAAAATGTAAAAATCAAAATTTTTTAACATTTTCGGCCAATTTGTTTTATGCTACATATGTTTGGTAAAAAAAATCGCAAAAAGCGTATTTTGATTGGTTTGCGCAAAAGTTATCGCGTTTACTAACAAAGGGAAAGATTTTTGTCATTTTTGGTGTTTTTTTTAACGAGTAATGGCGGCGATCTGCGATTTTTTTTTTTGCGGGACTGTGACATTGCGGCGGACAGATCGGACCCTTGACTGACATTTTTGATACTTTTCGGGGTACCAGTGACATTACTGCAGTAATCAGTGCTATTCATATGCACTGTTACTGTAAAAATGACACTGGCAGGGAAGGGGTTAACTGTATTGGAGAGGGAGGGGTTAAGTGTGTCCTAGGGGCATGTTTCTAACTGTGATGGGACATGGCTACTACTGTAAAAACGGAGATCAACGGTCCTACATAGTAGAACCGTCTGATCTCCATTTTTACACAGGGGAGAATGACAGGCGGCTTGTTTACATTAGCCGCCTGCCTTTCTCCCTTCCCGGCGAACGATCGCGAGTGACCGGCGGACATCGGGTCCGCCGGTCACACGCACTGACTTGTTAGGGAACGAGCCAGGGCGGGCGCTCGCCTCAGCGGGCGCGCGCTCGCCCGCTATTGGCTCACAAGCCGGTGACAGGCTAGTGACGTATATATTCGTCACTTTGCCTGGCCGGGGCTGACCGCCGCAGTATATGTACTTGCGGCGGTCGGCAAGTGGTTTAAGTCTGGTAACTTGCTGGACATTTCCACTGGCAATTTTGTAGAGCACTCGAAGCACAAGTTTTAGTCGAGACTTTTCCAATTTGTAGTAAGTTTGTGCAGCAAGTCTCTAGTATGAGCAAAGTTGCAGTGATGAGACTACAGCAAGAACTCTGCAAGTCTACAGCATGAAAATTAAGCTACAGTGATCCCTGTAGGTGGGGTGTAGGTCCTGTTGTGGGATGACTATTGCACAACATAACTGAACCAGAACTAGCAGGAAATTTGAAGAATGTTTGCATAGAAAGTTAATCTGTAGTCATGCAATGCGGACTTGCAGCAATTGTGCAACAAACTTGTGAAGCCTGGCAAGTCTAGCAATAGCTTAGCAAGTCATCTTCAAACTTACAGTACAATTGCTTGCTATCTGGGAATACTGAGGGTACCAAGTGAGCATGCTCTCAGCACAAACAGGACCTCCAGTGCACAGCACAGATAGAAGCCCTGTTAGAAAGATTTAATTTCAATATTTGTTCCAGTGACCACTGGCACTCTGGAGACCTTCTCTTCTCTGTGTGCCACTATAGAAAGCTGCTTCCTGTGGTGACACATGTGCGGGCTTGATCCAGAGCTGCGCTCTGTGTGTCCATTGAGACACACGGTGCGGCTTGGCCCTGCCCCCTGCTCCCTCGTCATTGGATTTGATTGACAGCAGTAGGAGCCAGTGGCTCAGGTGAGTATTTTGGGGGGCTGACAATAGAAGTTTTTTTCCCCTTAAGTAGTTCTAAAGCCTAAATATTTTTTTTACCTTAATGCATTCCTTGCATTTAGGTAAAATGTTTAGGCATCAGTATCCCCCCTCATCCCCCATTATACTTACCCATGCCCTCATCAATCCAACGCTGTGCTTGGCTACAGCTCTTCTTTCCCATCACTTTATGGCCTCACTGGCTTTGCTGGGGCACCGGAAGCCATTGCTCCTGCTGCTGTCAATCAAAGCCAGTGACAAGGGAATGAGGGGGCGGGGCCAAGTGACACTTTCTGTGTCTACAGATGCAGACAGTGAGGCTCAGGAGGGATCCCGCACAAGTTCCAACATAGAAAGCGGCTTTATATGGTCGGAGGCAGTTGCTGGAGCGGAGGAGCCAGGAGCACCTGCGGGGGACCCAAAAAGAGGTGGTTCGGGGCCACTTTATGCAATTCCATTAGTAAAGAGTAAGGATAAAGAGAGGGTACCACATCCTAAATTTAGTTGAAATCAAACAAAAATTAAAAACACACGCCCAGTGGACTTTCAAGGTACCCAGACAACTGTTTGTTGTTACACTATTGAATAAAAGTAAGGTTTGAAAAATATCAGCAAAGTATGAACTCATCATAGGTAGTAAATTACACTCATGTCAGATCCCCAATCCTGTATATACTGTACATTGATTGTACTAATATATATAAATGTTTGTAGTAAATTATCAAAGTGGTCGTACAGTCATGTATGCCCTTTCTATCTAAAGGTAAGCTTATAATAAAGCTCACCTGTAGGTAAGGTTAATATCGCCTAAACGTGCATCGTTTAGGAGATATTCCACGGAGCAGCAGCCGGTGACATCACCGTCGCATGCGCCCTGAAGGAACAGCATACCATGCCATTCCTTCAGAGGTCTGTGCCATAAACAGTGACTTCCATGTGCGGGAGTGACATCATCTCGGCTCGGCCAATCAGACGCCCGGAGCCCGCGAACCCGGAAGATAGACCAGATGAAGATAGAAGCCCTAACAGCCGTGACAGCGCCGCTGGATGGCTTCATTCTAAGGTAAGTCTCTTATAATATGTTAGTATGCAATGCATACTAGCATTATGACATTATGCAAGAGGGTGGAACCAATGCGCTATCAATGGAATAAACTGTATTTGACTGGACTAATAAATATCAGAAGTAGAACTCATCAAAATAAGGAAAAAAGGTGAAAGGAATGATAGAAGACTACAAAAGGTGCTGCCAATTTTATACTGTCACCACTATCAGTAAAGTATGAAGAAAAATAAAATAAATTGGCGCTCCTAATGAAGGTAAAGGAATAGTATGATACTACAAACTGGTGCTGAGATGAGAAGCACAGTCAGGGTATCCCAATGTAAACAATAGAGATATTGTCTGTGCAAGGGGCACAGTAATATATAACACAGATGTGTGATAATTGTGGCAATTAGAACAATAAATAAATTATGAAGCAATATTGGCAATAGATGCAAACAAATGAAAAAAGTGCTTGGGTGCAGTGATATCAAAAACATACCTAATGATAATGAAAATGGTGCCACCAATTGAGTGTGCTATAAAGTGAACAAGTGCAATCAATCAATGAACAGGCTAAAAATCGCGTGCCACTGAATAATGATGATGAAAGAGGCAGAGTGAAAGCAATGAATGCAATTATAAAAATACACAATATAAAATCCAGGAATAAATATATATGAACAATCATTCAAAAAGTGCAAAATAATGCAATAAGTGATGTGCTGACAATAGAGTGAGGTGAATAAAGTGATTTTGGTGACTCTTCTTTTCTATAGGTGGTGACTCTTGTGGTTAAAATGTTGTCTGTAGAGACAGCGTATTCACCCAGGTGAGCTAAATCCTTATCTGAGTGTAATGGCCGCTCACCTCCAAAAACACTCAAATGAGCGTTTTGTGATGTAAACCACTGGCTGAAGGCGGGAGATGGAACCTAGTATTTCTCCACAAAGGTAGAATAGAGATCCGATCCTTTTCTACTTCTCCCAATTCCCAGGGGCCAGAGAGCGGAGACCTCTCACTTCTGTTGAGGGGGGTTGCTGTCAGTGTTCTGCACCGTCTCTTTAAGGATGTTAGTCCCAGATGGTGGTCCTCCTGTATGGATCTCGCTCATTCAAGGGACAATGAAAGGGGGGCTCTCATAGTGTAGTAGTATAAAAGTAGTACTTTATTAAAAATATAAACAATCACAGTAAAAAACACAGCGTTGTAGAACCGCCGATGCGGTATATCCGACGCTTCCGGTCTCGATCGTAGACCGAAAGTCCCGTTCACCGGCTCCTCCCAACGCGTTGCGTCACAACCTCGTGACTTTATCAAGGGAATTGCCTTGCAGCGGAAAAGTTTTCTTTTTGTCCCAAGTTTACCACCACTCTACCACAAAAAAGTCCAACTAATATAACATATTGAACTGTTGGGGGGGGGGGGGGGAGACAGCCCATAACCCAGCGTGTTTCCAGAACTAAATTCAGCTTTTCATGGAGTGGAAATGAGTTCTACAGTATCAATGAAGTAGAGTTGGACCAAAGTGCTGGAAATTGTTGCCAATAGATGCCTACCGGGCAAATGCCGAGACCAACCTGATGGGTAATCAAGGGGCCAAGCAGCAAGGCTTGTGTGTAAAAAGGTGAAGCCTGTATGGTTCCCCACTGATGCTCAACAATAAGTACCTAACTAGTAACAAGGCAGAAGAATTCCAAGAGATAGAAACAGTCCCTCCAAGTATCAAAAATAAAGCTCTGAAATAAGATAAGAGGGGAGGATAAACCCACACAAGGTATCTCTGTCTTGCATATAATAAAATCTGTAAGCATAATCCACTCTTTGAACAGCTGGGTCAGAGAACCAAAGAACTGGAGCCAAAAATAGGCATTGGTATTATAATGGAACCTGCAGCACTGCAGGATATTTGTTTGATTTACCAATACTATGTAGAGAGTAAGGTTGCAGATAACTTTGTTTTCCTGAAGGGGAGGTTCAGCCCCTGGCTTCTAGAGGAAATTAATTAGGTGAATTGTGGGTGTGACAAGATTGCAATTACATTGGGAGGTGCCTAAAACTTTAGCCCACTCACTGTGTACAAGGTCATTGTACCTAAAAATATTCCCTAATTACTGTCAGAGGCAAGAGTCTAGCAGGGTTCAGGAGTGTGTAACACACAGAGCGCAGGGTTCAGGAGTGCATAGCGCGTAAGTCAAGAGACAGTACAATAAAAAATGTACCTCCCCAAGCCAAAATCTCCCCTCCAGTACAGATCGCCCCCTTCCCTTCCCCCAATAGAGATCCTGCCCAGTACAGATCCTTCTCCTAGTACAGATCTCTGCCCCCATTACAGCTCTCCCCGCTCTGTAAAATCCCCTCACCAGACCAGGCATTTCAGAGAGAAATCCCCCCTCAGCTGTCATGTACAGTAACTGGAGCTGGGCCTGTCTGTGAGTTCTGACAGGTAGCAGGATTGGCAGCTGCAGTGCTTTGGGTGCACAACAACTATCAGAGCTGAGTGTGGATGCTCTGAGGGGGTTTGGACCCCCTATTCCCCCCTTATTTATGCCCCTGCGATGTAGACAGTCTCATACTGACGCACTATAATGGTCAAAATGCCTAAGCCCTGATGAAGGGGGGGGTATGTTTGGCCCCTGAAACACATTGGTTTTATCTTCTAGAAATTAACTTTATCATAAAATCTTTGGACTTTTGGACGTTTGTTTGGCATTCTCTTTTGGATTGTATGTACAGTATGTGGATTCTCAGCTCTGGGTCTTTTCCCTGTTGCTGGGGGGGGGGTCCCTGTTTTATGGAGTGATGCCGAATCTGAGCCAGTGTTCCCAGTGACACTTTCAGCGACTCTTAGAAGGTCCAGAACCCTATTTGTTCTTGTGTTTGCAACCATAAATATGTCTGCAGAGACACAATTCCTGGAATTCATAAAAAAAGTGTTGCAGATGTTTTTTAAAAATCTATCTCATGGTAGTGCAACAAATGCCAGCAATTGTGAAAGATTCATGTACATATCAGCAATGAGTCTGTCACAGCTCAGAACTGTGAGATGCATCTCTCCTGTGATATGGTGGAGTTTTATAAGCAGGGAATCTATTTAGAGTAGTTGGAAGAGTAATGGAAACCTAACAAATATCAGTTTCCAGAGGAATTAAAGACAAATTTTGACATAGAAATGTCTCAAATTTACAACACAATAATTACATGTGAAGCACAATCAGCAATTTACCCCAACATGAAAGAGTTATTAATTACCTCATCTTTCCTTATCCCTGACATTTCCATTGTTGCAACAATAGCGCCATACAGTAAAAGTATCACAAATAAGAACTACATGAATTTGTCAAAGGCATTAGTACTAACAATGAAAATGTCCCAGTGTTTTCATTAATTTGGTGCTAGGCTTACAATTACATCTACACCACGAGAAATGAGTTATAAATGTTTTATAGAATTGCCCCCTGTGAGTACTCTAATGATGTGTGTGTGAAATAGGGATAGCTGAGGACAGTATGTAAAAACACTTATGTAGGAGATCAGGGAGCTGCGCGTGGGAAATCTTCTTCAAGCTATTAGTGTCAACTCTATGCTTAATAGCAATGGCAGACAGGCAGGGCCGGGACAAGGGGTCCGCAGGAGGTGCGGCTGCCTAGGGCACTGTGGTATCATGTAAGGTGGGGGGCGCCAAAAGGAAATTGGGGGGAAAGGGATTTGTGTTGGAAGGGGGAATTTGGGGTGGCAAGGGGTAAGTATTGTTCTAGGAGGGGGATATGGAGGGTAAGTGTGCTAACAGTGCTGATTTAGGGGGATTTGTGTTGGGGGGACGAGAAGAAGATGATTTGTGCTAGAAGGGGAGATTGGGGGGGAATTTAAGCTGGGGGGGGAGATGTGTACTCGGGGGAGACATTTTAGGGGTAGAGGATTTGTGTTGGGAGGGGTGTTTTTCTTTTTTGGGGAGGGGGAATTTGTGCTGGGGGGTTTGGGGGGGGCAAATAATTGTACTGGGAAGAGGGGAATTTATGCTTAGGGGCTAGGCATGCAGGTTAGTGGTCTATTTTTTTTTTTTGGGGGGGGGGGGATTTTTGCTGACACAACACTCATACATGGGGGGGGGGGGGGTCGCATTTTAACATGTTTGCCCTGGGCTCTAGCTGACCTTGTCTGGCACTGCAGACAGGGGTAGGACCTAACATAGGAAATGGCTTGGGGGGCAAGAATTTTTCAGCTGCCAGGGCTTTTGAAGACAGTGAAGATTACCGTAAATCAATTCCCTGCCAAATAATTTATACCTTTTTCTTTTGCAGGGAACTTTTCTGCTTTCTATTTTGTAATTACAATTTTGCTTTAAGATGGCATACATTGAAGGATATGATGTACCATTAAAGACATAGATAAAAGCAACAGGGCAATGGAGCAAAATCTTGATATGGCATGTCATATCTATCTATCGGATACACTCAGACATCATCAACCAAGCATTATTGGGGTAAATAGCAATAAGAAAAATGTAAAAAGCATTATTTTTCTTTAATTGGCCAGCAATAGAAATGTCTGCAGCATGACTTCCTCACATAACAGGTCTAAATTTGAACAGTCAGCATAAAATTTAGAAACAGAATGGATGGGGGGGTCTTGGGAGGCACAATAGACCCCCGTCAACCCTAATGAAATAACAGTGCCACGTTCCAAAAGATTCTATATATGTAGTCATAAAAATTGAACTGCAGTTCATGGACTTTATAGGCACAACCACACTAGATAAAATTAAATACAAAACTTTATTAAAGCTCAATAGCGAGTTAAAACCATGCAAGTTAAAAGCAAAGTAGCATTATGCACCATATGTCATTAATGGTGATGGACCAAGCTAAAGAGTATATACTGAGCTTGATGAGTTACAGACTATGGGGTTGATTTACTTGAGACAAATACACTGTGCACTTTGCAAAGTGCAGTCGCACTCTGAAAGTGCAGTTACTCCAGAGCTTAGTAAATCAGATAAAGCTTCACCTTCACTTTGCAAAAAGTACCCAATCACGTGCAAGGAAAATGAAAAATAAACACATTTTTGGTTACACATGATTAGATGATGGAAGTCAGCAGAGCTTTTGCTCATTTACTAAGCTCTGGAGCAACTGCTCTTGGAGAGTGCAACTGCATTTTGCAAAGTGCACAGTGTATTTGCCTTTGGTAAATCCGCCCCAATGAGTCAAAAATAGTAGAGGACTTCACCACCATTAAACTAATGGTGGTGGAGCCCTCTACTATTTTTTCCTCGTGGTCTGTAGGGTCAGGAGTCCTGCAACCTCATAGGAGAAGTCAGAGGAGAATGAAAACTCCTCCTACAAGCTTTAACCAGACACTGATAGAAGTCACAAGACTGCTATATCCTGCTGATGAGAAATGGTATTTAGCAGTTTATATTTACTAAAATAATTGCATGTCCATGTTCTTTGTACTGTGGGAGACCAGATACTGTATAGTGAATACAGGCTCCTGGGTTTAGTAACACTTTAACTTGAATGAAAGTTTTGTATTTTATTTTTTCTGGTGTGGTTGTACCTATAAAATCCATGGACTTTGGTTAAATTTCCGTGACTACATATATTAAATAGTCAGCAGATGCAAGCACTTGTATTTAGTGATGCTCTGGTTGGCTCAGGTGCATAAAGGTGGTTGTATTGTGCCTGCAATTCAAGTTTTTCAATTTCTAGTGCACAGGTGTCAAACAGAAGGCCCGCAGGCCGAACGCAGACCCCCCAGGCCATTTCATGTGGCCCTCGCACCTCTCCTGCAGCTGCTGCACCCCCCTTGTCTCTGCCCCCACCTTGTCTCTGTAGTCAGCAGCAGAGAGGACAGAACTCCTTTGCCAGATCCTGCACTTCTCTGTGCAGCTGCAGAAAGGCTCTTCTTTGCCCACCCCCTCCCTTCTCAGAAGTCCACAGCAGAGAGGAGGGCAGAACTCCTCCTACAGATCTCTGTGCAGTCACAACACCACCTTGCCTTTGCCTCCCCTGGTCTCAGCATTCAGCAGACTCTGGAAGCTGACTCCAGGCCTCCTCTGGTTCTCCAGAGCCTGTACTTCTTCCCAGATCCACCTGCATCTTCTTCCTGGCAGCAGCACAAGGTAAGGGGGTGCATTGTAATGTAAGTAAGGTTGGGTGACTCGACTTCTGATGGTGGGGGGGTTCTTGACATCTCATGTAGGGTGTATGGGGGCGTGGGACATCTAATCCTACAGATATAACTGGCCCTTTAAAGGGCAACCATAATTCTGATGCGGCCCGCGATGAAATTGAGTTTGACACCCCTGCTCTAGTGTTTATGACCCACTTTAGAGCAATCTCAGCTGGTCTTTTACATATGTTTAAATCCCAAACTCTCAGAAAAAAAGAAAAATCAAAATCCCCATGGAGGTTTCATAAATTAAAAAAACGCTCTAGTTGCAAAATCCAGCCCCTTTATCCTGGTTTATTACTCTCTAATACACCACAAAATGTCTTCAGTCTTCCAAGATGAATGATGTCCATCATGAATTAATCCAAAAGACTGAGGATATACTCAGGACTGACTGAGAATATCCATATGCAGGACCTATGAACCTGAGAAGGTGTTACCATGGCTCCCTGCACTTGCAGCGTATTGATGCAGAGATTGAGGCTGACATCACATCAGCACTGCTCTCTGCATCATTGAGGACCACCCACCACTGGGAGATGATTCTACAAAGGAAGAGGACTGTCCACTGACCAGCCTGAAAACATCTGGAAAAGGTAAGTATATAGTTAAAAAAGGTATACACACATAAAACGAGCTCCTAACTGTGTTCTATCCAATTATGGAGGTACAGCCCCTCTTTTGGAAACAAATTCGATTTTTTCCTACACAGGTGGCCCTCGTTTTAACATTTCATATCTTCCAGTGCTAGCATTAAAGGCATAATTCACCTTTACAAAATAAATGCCTATGCATAAAGGAACATATGTAGATAAAAACAAGCTGTGCAGCATTGACCAAAATTGAATAAAACCCCTGCTATAGGTGTAGGTCAGGGGTGTTAAACCCGATTTCATTGTGGGCCACACCGGCAATATAGTTGCCCTCAAACGGCTGATTGTATTTGTAAGACTATTTAAACATATCTACCCTTTATCATAATAAAAATATGCCTCTGCATTCGATTATTACTGGTTTTAGTAATAACTTAAGACAGGAATGTCCAACCTGCGGCCCACAAGTGCTGTGAGATCTTCCGGCTACCGCAGGAGACTTAAGATGTCTGCAGTTAGTGACAGAGCCGCTGCTTCCTGTATAGTTCCAGGCCGGCTCTGTCACAGGCGGAGTGATATGAAATGCACTCCGCCTGTGACAGGAGCCATACAGGAAGCAGCGGCTCTGCTCTCCACTGCAGCCGTTGCTTCCTCCAGCAGTACCCGATGTCATGGCCAGCATTACCAGCATGACCAGCATTACCCGCCAGCATTACCCACCAGCATTACCCGCCAGTATTACCCACCAGCATTACCCACCAGCATTACCCACCAGCATTACCCGCCAGCATTACCCAGCAGCATTACCCACCAGCAGTAATCACAAGCATTACCCACTAGCATTACCCGCCAGCAGCAACCACTAGCATTATCCGCCAGAATTACCCACCAGCAGTAACCGCCAGAAGTACCCACCAGCAGTAACCACCAGCATTACCCACCAACACTACCCCCCAACAGTGCCCACCAACACGACCCTCTAGCATTACCCGCCAGCAGTAATCACCAGCAGTACCTGCCAGCATTTCCCACCAGCAGTACCCGCCAGCAGTAACTGCCAGCACTACCCACCAGCAGTAACCAAAAGCATTGCCCACAAGCAGTAACCACCAGTGGTCTGCAAAATAAGTAGAAAAGGTATGTACATTAACGTGTGTAATATGTTTTTTAATAACTAGTTGTGTTTTGTCATAATATGTCATGTCCTTGTTCATACATGTATAAATAAGGACATGACATTTTCTGGCTGCCTAAGTCATATGTGCTAGGGGTGCAACTATCCCCCAGCATATAACTGTAAATATCCCAGCATGTGCAGAGTTTCTGACTCCTACCACCATCACCACTTCAAATCACTGAAGTGGTCATGGTGGTTAGAGTGCTCCTTTAATATCTCTCAGAAGAAGTAAACCTCTGTATACTGATTACATTTCATTTGATCATCCTCTAGTTGTGTTAAATTTAGTGCTGGGGGGTGGTGCATCGGCGTGGGAAGGGCGCGGCAGTGGTTTTATTACTAATATACCTTAACTACAGTATATATTTTATATGCGTTTTGAGAAAATTTCTCTACACTTAATGTGGCCCAGAGAAGCCAAAAAAGTTGGACACCCATGACTTAAGCTGTGAAAGACAGGTGAAGACTGGCACGGAGCCCACTCATGCTCCTGTAGCAGATGATTGCAAGTCTGAAAAGGAGGCTCGCACACCCCTGGTATGATCCATAAGAAACTTTATTGGAGACTGCTCAGACTGAACATAGTTCTCCCATGGTGTCCTGTCTAAGCAGTCTCCAATAAAGTTTCTTGTGGATGATACCGTGTTTCCCCGAAAATAAGACCGGGTCTTATATTAATTTTGGTTACAAAAAACACACTAGGGCTTATTTTCAGGGGATGTCTTATTTATTTACGGTATGTACAGTGACAATCTTAAAGTGGTTATAACCCTTAAAGAAAAAAATACACCCTGATCCTTTAAAGCATGATGGACAGCACAGTCCTTGTGCTGTGTCATTTACCCCTCTCTAGGTTTAAAAAAAAAACTGGAATAAAACAATAAAATATTTTTTTAAAAGTTTTTGTGTCCCCTGTCTTCTCTTCTCCTCTCCCCCTGTCAGCTCAGGAGTCAGCATTATGACATTCTGTAATCCTAAAAATAAACCTTGGTTAAAGTCATTGTAAAATTATGTAATCTGTTTTGTAAAAAGATTATATAATATCCAGTGAGTCTCCATTTGTAAGCGGCGCTGTAAATAATCTATTTTCCACAAACAAGTTAGAAAAGGAGACACACTGCACATTATATAATCCTTTTACAAAACAGATTACATGTTTTTACAAGGATTTTAACTAGGGCTTATTTTCGGGGTAGGCCTTACATTGCAGCTATCCCCAAAAATCACGCTAGGTCTTATTTTTGGGGTAGGGCTTATTTTCGGGGAAACAGGGTAGCAGTGGTGTGCAAACCTTCTTCTCAACTGGCATTGGATTGTATTCTCATAATATTTATAAGCAGATGTCTAGAGCACCTCACCCTCCTTTCAACAGATGGCAAGAGCCCCCCCCCCCCCCCACCGTCAGAAGTCAAGAGTCCCCGACCTTACATCACAGTGCACCCCCCTTACCTTGTGCTGCTACCAGGGAAAAGCTGGGGGCATGGCAGGGAAGCAGAAAGTGCAAGGTCTGGCAAAGGAGTTCTGTCCACCTCTCTGCTGCCTTGTCTGCTGAGACAATGTGGGAGCGGAGACAAGGAGGGGTGTCGCCGCTACAGGAGAGGTGCAAAGGCTACATGAAATGGCCTGACGGGCAAGATTCAACCCACAGGCCTTGTGTTTGACACATGTAGTTTAGTCAATTTACATACCTCATGAAGCCTGATGGGAAAACTCCCAGGATGTTGCTAGGAGATGCCTAGATCGTACTGCTCACCTTCACAGAAGTGAGCTCTTGCTCTGATTCAAAGCACCTTACATGTGCTTTCTCTCCCCTGGTGTAGTAGCTCTGAACTCTTGAGCATTTAAGAGCTCACTCCTGTAAAGGTGAAGGTGAACAGTTACAGCTGGGTCTCACTTAGCGTTCCTTAGCAACCTCCTGGGAGTTTTCCAGTCAGACTTCATGAGGTTCGTATGTGGTCTACAAACTGTTTTTTGAAACTGTTAAATCGATGGGTTTACTTAAACTTGAAACAAACTGTGCAGCTTTAACTAAAGTTGGACAATGCCCTTTTCAAAATTTACTGAAGAAAAACTTTTTTTTCTTCAAAATTTTCTGTCTTTATTCTTTTTTTAAGTAAGAAATAAAAAACCCAGCGGTGATTAAATACCACCAAAAGAAAGCTCTATTTGTGTGAAAAAAATTATAAAAATGTCATATGGGTACAGTGTAGCATGACCGCGCAATTGTCATTCAAAGTGTGACAGCGCTGAAAGCTGAAAGTTGGCCTGGGCAGGAAGGGGGTGAAAGGGCCCGGTATTGAAGTGGTTAAACAGAGGCTAAGATGGCAGCTTCCTTGGCCTTCATTAAGGATAACTTATTTTGCCCGGACTGGACTAACTAATAGGTGCTCTTTACAGAAAGGACCTAAACCACTACTTAAATCGAATCACTAAAATATCATATAAGATCAATAAAACTGTGTGATCTATAAAGGTCCTTGTTCTGGCACTTTCATGGGGGTCACTCTGTCCCTGTCCCCAAATTGTTTTGCTACATTGCCATACAGTCACAAGCTCTCCCAATGGAGATTACAAGTAGCCAGGCCCATGCACATTGCTTGGATCTGTTTCATCTTTGTCACCACCAGAGTGCGCTATTTGTATTCAGCACAGACTATGTTAGGCATGCCATAGAGTCTGTGCAAATTTCTTTCCTGCAAAGAAAGAAATAGACAGTGATTATTGCTAACAACTATAGCAATCGCTAGTAGAGTTGCCACCTCATCCCTTTAAAACAGAACACAAATTAATTACACAGGTTCTGAGGCTAATTTAATGCAGAGAAGGCTCCAAGTGAGTTTAATTACCACCTTAATCAGCCACAGAACCTGTGTAATTAATATGTGTTCTGTTTTAAAGGGATGAGGTGGCAACCCTAATCGCTAGTGATAATCGCAAGTAAAATCCGGCAGGCTGGTTTTACCCAGATTGATCGATCTATCAACCCCAAAAGAAAGAGAACCCTCATATAGTGGACTTTAAATGGCAATAAATGATGGTCTATAATGAATTATCTCTTTAAAGGATTTTGTAAAATTATGTAAAAAAGGGGTCTTTATTGATGACATAAAATATAAAAGCACATTATACAAAACACAGCATGGATAGCTATTCCAGACGACAATACTGTACAATAAATTATGGAAGTACTGTAAAAATACATCAAATAGAATGCTACAAGTAGTGAACATCCATCTCGTTTCGAGATTTCTTTTAATCTTCTTGAGGGGTATATCCACTGTAGAAGCAAGGAGCTACACTCTATAATGAGAACATAGCATTAAGGCCCCTTTCACACTAGTGAACCGTTCAGATCCACCTGTCAGTTTTTCAGGCGGATCTGAACGGATGCCCCATGCATCTCTATGGGGCATCGGATGTCAGCGGAGACATGTCCGCTGACATCTGATCCAGTCCGTCAAATCTGTATGGATGGAAACCCTATTTTCCATCCGTCCAGTGGATCGGATAGGATCGGATGTGAACGGACAAGCAGTCCGTTCTCATCCGATTCCCCCATAGAGAACAGCGGGGACCTGACAGCTCTGTCTCAGCACACAGCGCAGAGAAAGAGCTGCCATCCCCCTGCTCAGCGGGGGATCGGCGGATCGATCCATGGATGGCCTTGTGGTATGAAGGTGTGATGGGATGGGCATGGGCATGGGCCTGTGATCACAGACAAAATGACCATTGATTGAGAGGTTTTTGCAACAGTACAAACGTTCTGTTTTTTTCCTATTTCAGGGGATCAGGGCAGCAAAGGTTTCAGATCGCACAAAGCCAAACCTGGCGCAGACAGTGGTATCCTCAGAATGATGGCAGGATGACAGCATCCCGGCTCCAGGTACCATCTGCACATGGTGAGCAGGCAATTCCGGAGATGAAGGCCGTGGGAAAGGCAAGCAGCAAGTGTGGCCAGGATCAAGAGCTTGGGAGGGAGACGACCACTGCCACCTTCCTGACCCCGAAGGGGCAAGCAGCAGTGGGTGCAGCATCCATGGCACCTCACTTCACGCTCCAACATCATTTTCCATACTTATTAAACATTTATTTTGCACATAGTGTAGAGAAATTCTGTGGTGAATGCATTTAATGTGGGAAGTACAATATGTAGGTGGAGCTTTGTGTGGGTGTGGGTGGGGACACAGGGGGCCCTATGATCTCCTAATGCCCGAGAGCCCATGAGTTGTCAGTCCGCACCTGGTAAAGGATATCCTATTGATGCTCTTTAGTGAAGTGGAGAGCAGAGAGACATCACTTGTGATTATGGGAGGGGAGGAGAGGGAGGGAACAATCCCCACATGTCTGGATAGCATCCACTAGATCCCCCTGTCCCTCTACAAATCGCCCAGGAAGGAAGCCGCCCCCCCAGCCAAGCGGTGCACTGCGATGCCCCACCCCTTGGCGGGATAACGCCATGCACCTGCACAGCCACCGGTGCATTGGACAGGCCTGGCCGGTGGGGAAGAAAGGGCCAGGGGGACTGTACACAGCTCCAGCCAAAAAAGTGTCCACCTCCACCCATCCAAAAGGAAAGAAAGAAAGCGGCCTCAATATTCCATGTGGGGACACAGGAACAGAGCTTCAAACCAAGGCGACCTCAAATGGTGAAATATAGTATTACAAGAGTAACGTTGTATATTCAAAACCATACAGTATATAATTTGAAGCTTTTGCAGATTTAAACAGTACATACATGTTAGTCCACAAACACGAACAATATTGGTTTGAGCAAATGATAGGAAATTATAAAAGAAAAAAAAAATAGCCATTCATGCTGTTTTTTGTGTAATGGGGCCGGCCTTAGTCCATTTTCTGCTGCATTCAGGGACTGCAATTTAATAGTTATTGTCTAGCTTGCTTACCAGTATTTATGTGTTCATGTTCATTTTTGTGCGTCACTGTCTATTTGGGCTCCCATATGAATGTTGTCATTAGAATTTGGTTTTTTAGAAGCCAACTATGCTTTTTTCTTTTAATTAGAGATTCAACTAAAAATGATAATCGGATCTCCTGTGGGACACAATCATCCGTCTGCTACCATGAGACATTTCCAGAAAAAGAACATTGCCGTAATTGATAATCATTTTGAATTTTCTTCTTCAGATTTTCATAGGCAAACTTATGACATGTTCATGGGCTTATGCCTGTTCTGTTAAGAACAACTTTTTAACATTTTAGCTAAAATGTGAATCATACTGCAAAACCAAATGCTTTAATAATTCTAAAAGAGGAACTCTAGATATGGATATTTTTACATAGTTACATTGGTCAAACTTGGACCAATATAACTATGCATATGCTATATCTGTGGAATCCCTCTAAGCTAGAAATCACCTCCACTACAGTAAAATCCACTTGCTTCAGGGTCCAATGCCAAGCAGATGTCCTGCTGCATTGTGAACACAGGCGGTCGAAATAAAGTTAACCAGTCTAGGGATGTCTAAATATACATCCCAGGAAATAGTTAACTTGACATAAGAACAGCAATGTTGTCAGATAAAACTATAAAAGAACGTTGTATAGTATATTATACATTAGAAAGGTGAAAATGTCCAATACTGCCTTGTAGTCACATGTACACATTTTTTGGATATTCTGCTTCCTCTTGACTCAGGACATGTCTTTTACAAATTCTCAAGATAACACCAATCCATCTAACGTTACCCCTACATAATATGCATGGCCTCCCGGCCCATGGGGAATCTCACAAAACAACAGCGGTGTGCAAATAAACGCTTAGGCTCCTTTCATACAGGAACAAATAGCTGCTGGACTGCTTTACCTGACCAGCAACTATCCATCCCCAGCTGCGATAGAGGGCAGTGTGGTGCGCGATTCAGCGCATTGCATGGCTCCCTTCTTTTTTGTTTTGTTTTGAACAAACTTTATTTAAAGTATACAAAACATACACTTCATTCGTGGCAATGTACAACAGTGCGATGAGCTGCGCTGCTGTACAGTACCATGCGATTCTTTACAGTGCACTTCAATAAAATGCAGCATGTCCTATGCTGCATTGCAGTTTGAGGGGCACACACAGGAAAATTGTTTTACAATGTAGTAAAATGTCTGTCACTGCATGCGTGAATTAGCCCTTAAGTATCAGCATGAAAAAACTCCAATAGTTCACCAGTACACCAATTGTGTCATGGTCAGGGGTCAGGCTTACAGTAGAGACCAGTAGCTAAAAGAGTAGAGAGGTTCACACCAATCAGCAGCATAGCTCCCAACTGTCCCAGATTTTGAGGGACTGTGGAGATTTTGGAGTAATGTCCCTCTGCCCCTCTTCCCTCCTCATTTGTCCCTCATTTTGATCTGATCTATATAGTTGTATATAAAATGCAATCTTTATCTTTTAAAAAGTGTTTTCCGGATCTTTCATTGAATTTCTAAACTGCTGCATTGGTAAGTTTCAAATGCCAATAAACGCCAAAACAATGGAATAGTAGCGGTTAAAAAAGCACTTGTGAATTTAAACTAATCATTTTTTGTTTATTATATTTCTTTTTTAAGAGGTTGTGGCAGGGGGTGTGTCCTTTGCCTACATACTTTTGGTAATAGGTGTTCCTCATTCCCATCTCAAAAATCTGGGAGGTATGGGATAAGTATACAAGCAGGTCACCCTGGACGACACAGACCCACCCAAGACGCAGGGTCTAACCACTAGTCGGTCTTCACCGGAGCTCCTGATGGTGGAGATGTGTTTCTCTGCATGCTAGTGCCAGGATGCGGTCCTCAGGAGCGCCCCCACCAGAAGGTGAGTAAGCCGGGGTCCAGTATCAGATGTAGCAGGTATCAAGCAGAAGCATAGTCAGTAAACAAGCCAAAGTTCGGTAACGAGTGGTTTCAGGTTGGGATCACGCACAAGCGCAGACAAGCCAATAGTTGGTAACAAGTGGTAGTGAAGGTAAGGACAGCTGCAGATATGCAAAGGAGCAAGATATCAGCTGGTGAGAGCACAATAATCTGGCAAACAGGAAGTACAGAAACATAGCCTAAATCAGGAACTGATGGAACCAGGAAAGAGTTCAATGGTCACCAGAAACAAGAAACAAGGTAAGGATGTCCAAGGGATCGGGTAGGAAGCTGACCAGTTGGCACAGAAAAAAGAGCTACATCCAGACATTGCAGAGGTTCCAGGTTCAGATCTGAATCCAGACAACTAAAAGGGTTACCCCCCCAGTTAATCCTATAGTGCTGCATGAAGCCTGCTTATGAGTGGGCATAGCGCATACCAGCATCTAACCATGGTAAACCCTTGAAACTACTTGCGCCTATTTCAGGCAAGTATTTACACCAGTGTTGGTAACATTACTGAAATAGTTTTTCCTACCGCCATTTGAAGAATCCATTGCCATGTTAGTGACGACCTTTTAAAGAATTAGAAACTGGTGGTAATTAAGACTAGGGATTGACCGATTAGCGCCAAGGCCGATATGGACTTTCCCTGATATATCGGTATCGGCCCCGGAACTGGCCGATATTGCTGATATTTTTTTGACGTCATTCTGCCTTCTTAGGCCGCCTCCCTCGCCTTAGACAGCCTCGTCTGGAGTCATGACTAGTCCAAGGCGTGTGAGTGTATTGTAGTGAGTGTATCACAGCCATAAACCCACTCACAGCTGCCCGGTGCCAGCCACCCATATTCACAGGCCCAGTACCAGCCAGCCGGCCACAGGCACTGTACCAGCGAGCCAGCCATCCACCCACAGGCCCTGTACCAGCCAACCAGCCACCCACAGGCCCTGTACCAGCCAGCCACCCACAGCCCCTGTGTCAGCCACCCACCCACCGCAGGGTGCCAGGCAGCCACCCAGCACAGGGTGCCAGACAGCCAGCCACCCAGCACAGGGTGCCAGACAGCCAGCCACCCACCCACCACAGGTAGCCAGACAGCCAGCCACCCACCACAGGTAGCCAGACAGCCAGCCACCCACAGACAGGGTACAAGCCAGCCACCCACAGGCCCTGTACCAGCCAGCCACAGTCACTTTACCAGCCAACCGCCCACAGGCCCTGTACCAGCCAGCCACCCACATCCCCTGTGCCAGCCACCCACCTACCACAGGGTGCCAGACAGCCAGCCACCCACCACAGGGTGCCAGACAGCCAGCCACCCACCACAGGGGGCCAGACAGCCAGCTATCCACCACAGGATGCCAGCCAGCCACCCACCACAGGGTGCCAGCCAGCCATCCACCACAGGGTGCCAGCAAGCCATCATCCACAGGGTGCCAGCCAGCCAGCCACCCACCACAGGGTGCCAGCCAGAAAGCCACCCACCACAGGGTGCCAGCAAGCCAGTGATTAAGTATTAAACAAAAAGTAACATGTTCAGTACCAGATTTGTGTCAAAAATTGTCTTTATTTTTCAAAACTCTAAATGTACAAAATATCGGCCCATATCGGCCGATACCGATACGTTGTGACCAAAATATCGGTATCGGCCCTGAAAAAAATATATCGGTCTATCCCTAATTAAGACCAACTCTGAGTTGGCGTACAATGGTACATAAGTTCTCAGAGCGGGCCTTGCCTTTGCTGGTAGGCTGTAATGTATGCAACAGCTTCCCGCACAGTACTGTATCCCTTGCCCTGTTGAGTTGTTGACCGGGAGATTCCCCAGCCAAAAGCTAAATGTAAACAGGAACAGGCATACTGGTGATGTCATTTCCCAAATATGGCAATGCCCATATTTGGGAAATTACTTGTCACTAGGGGTAGGGGCAGCAGAGCCTGATAGGGTACTGAGAGACTAGTTCTCCATCAGGTCTGCTTTACTTTTGACTGACAGTGCACAGCAGGGTACAGATTCAAAAGACGCTAGTAGGGTGAATAGCAGATATGGGTCCACACATCCCCGTGCATTGTTAACTAAAAGTGAAGCAGACCTGATGTCCTGTCAAGGTCAGCCCACCCCAGAACAAAACCGGGGTGATGGGTGCAGTGGCTGGGGAGGGAGGGCAGGAGTGCACTGAGGAAGGAGTGTACAGTGTGGACACTAATTTCCCAGTGCAAACATGGACAGATTCATGTACGTTTCTATTACAGGTACATAAATGGGGAACAAGCACCAACACTTTCAGTCTATGACATCCTTTATGAATTCCTCCATCCATTTATATTGGTTTAGCACAATGCAGTGCAATTAAATATTTGGCAGATTTTATACAATAACAAACCACGTTGACTCCAAAACCAAGGTGCCCCAGATATGTATAATACACATTTCACACAATTTTATCTCAAAAGGGAGAAAAAATTCTTCCTCACTCCAAATAGGGCAATTTGTTTACACCTTAGATTCTACCTATTTTGCATGCTGCTCCATTCTCTTAGGCCAGCCATGCACGGATCAAATCTCGAAGATTCGAACCATTAATGGGCAGGCTGAATGTACCAAGTTGATCAAACGATTAAGTGGGTACAACCAGCCTGCCGGATACTCTTGCAATTATTGCTAGTGGCTGCTTTAGCCACTAGATATAATCACTGTCTTCTCCCAGCAAGGAGCAGATAATAACCCAGGAGGAGGGATTCCCACATCAACACTGTTTGTGTTGATGGGGGAATTGAGCAAAATTTGCTCCATATATGGCCGGACTTACTTTTACGCTCTTTTTTTTTGTGTTCCAGTGATTAGCTTTGTTACAGGCAGATAAATGAGCAGGTATAAAAAGAAAGACTGAACCAAATTGTGCTATTAACAAAGTTAGACTTTGTTCTGTCCACCAGACTTCTATCCTGATTACTTGTGTTTACGTTGTTTAAAATAACATGTTGGGTTTTCTTGATTCACACAAGTTAGTTATGTGCAGAGCGCAGGCACCATCTACTGTCCTTTTTTGGTATAGCTTCAGTTGTTCTGCATATGTTGTAAACTCAGAATGTGTTTAATAAAGTTGTTAGTAAGCAGGGCATTCTGGGTAGAATCTCTATAGGAAGTGAATCAGCCACTATTTTGAGAAGATACAGCAGGGCAGCAAGGCATGTTTCTTCAATCTCTCGCCATTACCCCTGAGAGAGCCTAAAAAGTGAGTTCTTGTTATTCCATCCTGTATTATAGATCATTGTTTCTTTGTTGTATGCAATATTGTACGTATTGATGTTTATTTTTATCAATTTGTAGTTTCACCTGGCTTGTTCTAATACATTTGAGATCAAAGAAATATGGTATCTGAAGTTTATGGAGCAGGAAGGTTTAGCTCTCTGTCCTAGAGAAAGAACAGACGTCCCCTTTTCATGTTGCAGGGAGATATTTTGGACAAATGCTTCTGTGGAGAGGATTCTGTGTCTGATCAGCAACTTGATTGCTATTATAAAACTGTGTACAGACTGTGTTAAGCACGCTCTCTATTCCATAGGAATACATATAGGAAGGGAATGTGAACTGCCTGAAAAGTATTTCCAAACAGACTAAGGGCTCTTTCACACGGGCGGTCCGATCAGATCCGCCTGTCAGTTTTTTAGGCGGATCTGATCGGATCCTCCATGCAGCTCTATGGGGCAGCGGGTGTCAGCGGAGGTGACCTCCGCTGACACTCGCTGCCATCCGCATCCGATCCTGTGCTGAAATCTGGATGGATGGAAACCCTATTTTTCCATCCGTTCAGTAATCGGAGCAGAGCGGATCTGATGAGAGCGGACAAGCGGTCCGCTCTCCTCCGATCCCCCATAGAGGGCAGCGGGTGCTGAGACACCTCCCTCTCCGCTCTGCAAGCGGAGACAGAGCTGTCATCCGCCCGGCTCAGCCGGGATCGTGGATCGATCCCCGCTGAGCAACACGGATCCGCCTGCGGAGGCGGACCGTGTGAAAGAAGCCTAAGTTTCTTTATGGACCGAGCGAAAGGAAACTACAGATCCTACACGGCACTGGGACTCAGAGGAGAGGGGGTTTTCTGTTGTTTTTGAGGAGCAGATAGTGTGGAGGATTTTCAGAGGGACTGAGTGTGCTTTAGGCTCTTAGCAGACCATTTACTACTGCACCTGAGAGGGAAAAAGGAGCAGTGTCAGACTTCCTAGAACACTGGAGAGTGCCATGGATGCTGATGGAGCCTGCTGTTTGAGCAAGGGAAAGGGCATTGTGGACACTGACCCCTTGTGCTGCCAACAGGAAACAGAGGGGGAATCACCTCCTACCACAGAAGTTGGTAAAGGGCCTCTGGCCAGACCCTACTACATTTTGACAAAAGAGGAACAGTGTTGTCTGCAGGTATCAAAGTGCTAATGGGTCTATCAATGCTTAAAGAGGCCATATCCTGATCACTCTGACATAAGAGATAGGCCCCAATGAGATGGTCAGCAGAAGAGAGAGCTTATGTTACCGACTGGTAACCATTATGGTGGCGTAACGCTCCTTAGTTAGGATTGCCCCAGTATAAGTCTTAGGTTGCTCTCTACGCCAAATGTTTGTTTTTGCAGCATCTTTCTTGCTATTGTGTAACTGTTTGCTGTGTCATTACTGTTGTTCATGTTTCTTTTGCCACCAGGGTACTGCATATACATCTGCAGTAAACATCCAACACCCAGCCAGGTGTGTCAAAGTGCATGGTGCTATTTTCAATGTAAGCACAGGAACAAGAGGGCCGAAAAAACTGCAGCTCCTTCAGGGTTAGGTGCTTCAAATACAGATATGCATACAGACACAGAAAGATATGCTAATTTCCTTTGGAAGATTAACAGGTGATTGATGGAAATTCTGGAATTGCTTGAAAGACATACTGGCTCTAACACAGATGTAGACTGATTGACAACGATGCCTGGACTAGCATTATTAGACAGGCTGGCACTGTCACTAAGGAACATAAATATTGGCAGGATGATTTACACCGATAATGAGCTTGGCATTGGCACATACATAACAACATAAATAGACACAAATGGACTAAGGTAGATAGATACCACTAGACAAATAGATCTGAATTGACATACAAGATGGGTAGCAAGCAGAGATAGATATTGATGGGCAGACTTATTTGTCCTGATGCCTATACTAATTTCCATTAAGGATCAAGATGGAATCAGTGTTCATAATATTAAAACACCACAGGCATGGAGGCCAGATTGGCTGGCACTGACAGAGGGTTTGAAAATGATGTACAGTCTCCTTGGCGCTCACATAGACAACAGGTGTGTTTTATGCAAGTAGTGGGCCTGTGTGCAAGATCATAGGTTGAGCCCTCCTGAGCAAGAAAAAGAAAGTGCCGCGGGCACAGTGGCACCCTAGTAAAAATTAGGTGCTTTTTATTTTGCTGATTATTGCCCATGGTTAAAAAGGAAGCAGTGTGCAGGGGTTTAGTAGTACGTGATGCAGAGGTCAGATATCAGTAGTAAGTAACACAGAGGTCAGAGATCAATAGTAATTGAGGCAAAGTTCAGAGATCAGTAGTACAGTAAGTGTTGCAGAGATTAAAGATCTGTAGAAAGTGACGCAGGGGTCAGAGATCAGTAATAGGTGAGGTAGGAGCTCCTAGTAAAGACCAATATGTAACCCAAGCTCAAAAAAGCCCAATTAGAGCTCAGCAAATCAGCTTCAACCTCTATTTGCCTCTGAAGCAGTCGGCCTGTGTCTGGTGGAACCGGGCAGGCTCTTTCTATCATCCACCTCTTCACTGTGACTAACCGGTGATCTACCAGGAACAGTAATGTTGTAATACAGAACCTACAATTGAGACCCACCAAGCACCAGGACCTGATAAGTATAATTGCATGCATGCACCTTGTGTGGGATTGGAAGCATTGAGAATGGTTTGACTACATGAACTATATGGACTTTGCATATTACCTAACTGAAGGCTTTGAGCGGTAGTCTCCATTATTGTGGCTAAAAGTATTAACCACTTCAGTTACAGAAGGTTTTACCCCTTAATGACCAGGCCATTGTTTGCGATTCGGCACTGCGTTGATTTAATTGACAATTGCGCAGTCGTGCAACGTCATACCCAAATACTAATTAGGTATTTTTTTCACCACAAATAGAGCTTTCATTTGGTGGTATTTGATCACCTCTGCGGTTTTTAGATTTTGTGCTATAAACAAAAAAAGAGCAACAATTTTGAAAAAAACACAATATTTTTTACTTACTGCTCTAAAACATTCCCAATAAAAAAATTTTTAAAAATCTAATTTTTTTATGATTTTAGGCCAATTTGTACTCTGCTACAAATTTTTGGTAAAAAAAGCCCCCAAAAGCGTATATTAATTGGTTTGCGCAAAAGTTATAGCCTTGGGATAGATTTATAGACTTTTTATTTTTTTTTTTTTTTTATTAGTAATGGCGGCGATCAGCAATATTTATTGGGACTGCTACATTGCAGCGGATAGATCGGACACCTAACTGACATTTTTGAAATTTTTTGGGGACCATTGACATTAATACAGTAATCAGTGCTAAATAATATGCACTGTTACTGTAATAATGACACTGGCAGGGAAGGGGTTAACACTGGGGGTGCTCAAAGGGGTTAAATGTGTCCCCTTTTGTGCTTACTAACTGTGTAGGGGGGATAGGTTGGACAGAGGCAGGGAGAGATCGTGATTCAGCTAAGCTGAATCACACAATCTTTCTTCCTCTCTGACAGAAGACCCGCCTGCTTTGTTTACATAAGCAGGCGGCTCTTTTGTCATTCTAGCCGATCGAGCCCGCTCCTCACGCGGACTGGCTCCCACTCCGGTGGCAAGTGGTTAATCAAATGTTGGCTCAATACTTACTGGAGTGCAGGGGAGGTTTCCAAAGTGTTTAGAGATGTACCCTGGCATTCTTATGCAGGCATGGATTCTTGCTGATGAAGATAAAGTGTTATTGAACCCAGAACCTGCATTTACTATAGCTGATCTCCCACAATACACAGAACATGGAAATGCAATGATTTTTGTAAAAATAAACACATTTTCTCATCAGCAGTATATAGCAGTCTTGTGACATCTATCAGTTCCTACTAAAGTTTGTAGGAGGAGTTTTCATTCTCCCCTGATCCTCTGTCTGGACATGTCTGGACAGTGCTGATTGGCCCTGTGCTAATCACATGCACTCTACCAATACACCAAACTGAGAATGTGCAGCCCGTCCCCTGGCTCTTTAAATATCAGGTTATTTTTTAGAGACAGTGGAAGAAGAGGAGGATCAGAGAGACAGGATCAAACAGCATTTATATACAATGCAAAGGATTAACCCCTTAGGTTCCACAGTGAGTATAACAAGCATGTTTTACTACATATACAGACTGATTTTACTGTTGTGGGTTTAGTAACACTTTAAATTGTTATCAATATACTTACAAGCTTTGAATAAGTACTCTCCTCTGGACCACTATACCCCCTGTGATCTTTTTGGGGCAACAGGATTGAACCAGTGCACCACAATTAAGGACCTTCATGTTCTTTACTGAGTGCTACCAAACCTTGGACTTCTCATTCCATTAATAATAGATTCAGGGTCTCCATGGTGCCATCTCAGTGTCTACATATGGACTATATCCTTGGTCATATAGAATCCCATCCATTACCTCTCTAAGGATCACAGGGTTGTTGCATCCTCTTTATTCGTTACACGCATATGCTGCAATGTGTTTATATATAGATGCTTTATGGTCACTATCTAGATAAATGTGAGTAAGGTGGATGAGTGTTTTAAAGCAGAGTTCCAGCCATTTTGTGTTTACTAAAAGTCAGCAGCTACAAAAAGTGTAGCTGCTGACTTTTAATAAACACACACTCACCTATCCAATGGTCCAGCAATGTGGCCAGTGGGAGCCTCGGTTCTCTCCCTCTTCTCCCCGCGGCGCCGGCATCACAAGTGTGGCATTCACAGCCAGGTGCGCACTGCGCATGCGTGAGTCATACTGCACTTCCTTAGTGCAGAGAAAACACACATTACCAGTCCCTGCGCAGATCCTGGAGATTGATTCTCAAGCTGGGGAATCTTGTAATATGGCCTGGGGTGAAACACATGAATGAAGCGTGGCAGCTCCCCTAACCCTCCATGGGATATGAGGCAAAGCAGCTGTACAAAAAATAAAGGAACAGAGCGCACACCGCCCTAGTGTAACACCATTTATTTGAAGTTAATAGAAGCCATAAAAACAGGTACTCACAAACAGATAGGAAGTCATGCATGGAAATAAATACCCCCCGATGATGTTTACAGGGATCAGATCTGAAGAAGGAGGCTACGCCTCCGAAACGTTGTCCTTAGCAACCCCATGCAAGTCATGCTCTGGGTCCCGATCGGAGAGTCTCCCTCTGCTTAAGCGCATTGTCAGTTTCTCTGAGCGGCTACAGCATCCGGCTCCTGGAGGGTGTGCGGCGGCGGCTGGACCGTGCGCAGGCGCACCACATCAAGTCTCCTTGAGTAATCCGAGGCGGTTGGCTTAGCCGTACAATACTCACTGATCAGTGCAGGACGAACAGCTGAGCCACCAAGGCTAGGAGGAGAGAGCCCTGTAAACATCATGGGGGGATATTTATTTCCATGCATGACTTCCTATCTGTTTGTGAGTACCTGTTTTTATGGCTTCTATTAACTTCAAATAAATGGTGTTACACTAGGGCGGTGTGCGCTCTGTTCCTTTATTTTTTGTGCGCTTCCTTAGTGGCCTGGTAATCTTCTGGGACCAGTGATGTGTCCCAGAAGATTGCAGGGAGGGAGGGGGAGAAAAGAACTTCCGCTCGAGCCGCCAAGGCGGCCCGAGCAGAAACAGCAGTGGGTACCTGTCAAAACTGGGTACCCACCCCCCCCCCTCAAAAAAATGACATGCCAAATGTGGCATGTCAGGGGGTCAGGAGCACCTAAAGCGGAAGTTCCACTTTTAGGTGGAACTCCGCTTTAAGTGTGAATGTATTTGGGTGTGATGGTAACATTTTATATGATACTTGACAAATTTATGTTTGATACTAATAAAACTTTTTTCCTATTAGCCTAGTGAGTTGAAGTATCACATTATGATTATTCTAAGGTGGTTGAGCACAATTAGGTTTTTTATTTCAGTTTTTGCATACATGCAATCATGCAATATATTTTTAGGAGTTTGTGTATTATAAATATATATATACCATATTTCATTGGTCACATCATCCTCACCTTTTTCATTCTTTATATTTAATATACAGTATTATGAGTAGAATGTTCGGGGATTTGTTGAGCTCTAATCAGGCTTTTTGTGGTTGGGTTACATAACAGTTAACCCTACACCTGCTGCAGAAGGAGCCCAGTGGGAGCTAAACCCCACAGCTGCTGACTGCATCTATAAACTACTGTATGTAACCAGCGGGCACTACTGGATCTTTTAATGGGGACACTAGTTCTAGTTACCCTGGTGACTCCTGGTGATCTAGAAATTCTCACATAGGTAGCAAAAAAATAAATACATAAAAATCACAGGGGGTTAAGAACCTTCCTTTACTCTATGCAATAAAATAAAACTTGCCTTTATTTCTATTTTAGACATTGACTGCATACCTCCCAACTTTTTGAGATGGGGACGAGGGACAACTATTAGCAAAAGTACGTAGGCATAGGACACACCTTTAAAGGAGAATTATGATTAGTTAAACCTACAAGTACTTTCACCACTACTATTTTACATAGTGAGGTTGAAAAAAGAAACCAGTCCATCCAGTTCAACCTACATTATGATGTGTGTGTGTGTGTGTGTGTTTGCTGTTAACCATACATTGTATACTCCTGTATGTTGTGGTGCCCATCTAATAGTTTTTTTAAACTATCGATGCTCCCTGCTGATACCACTGCTTGTGGAAGAGAATTCCACATCCTTACCGCTCTGACAGTAAAGAACCCCTTACGCAGTTTAAGGTTTTTTTCTAGTTTTAGTGAGTGCCCCCATGTCTTATTGAATTCCCTTTTTCTAAAAAGTTTGTTCCTTATGCTAAGGTCACCAGTAAGGTATTTGTACATTTGATATCTTATCCCCTATCAAGCGTCTCTTCTCCAGAGAGAATAGGTTCAGTGCTTGCAGTCTTTCCTCATAGCTGATGTCCTCCATTCCTCTAATTTTCTTTGTTTCCCTTCTCTGGACTTTCTCCAGTTCCAGCACACCCTTTCTGAGGACCGGTGCCCAGAACTGGATGGCATACTCCAGATGTGGCCGGACCAGAGTCTTGTAAAGTGGGAGAAATATTGTTTTATCTCTGGAGTGAATCCACTTTTTTATACATGCCAGTATTCTGTTGGCTTTGCTTGCAGCAGCTTGGCATTGAGCCTATTGTCTACTAGGACACCCAGGTCCTTTTCCATTTTAGATTCACCCAGAGGTTCTTTATATCAGCTTTTGAAATTTACATAAAAAAAAATTAGAAATTGGATGAAAGGGTTAGTACATGGAAACACTTTTTGAAAGATAAAAAGTGCGTTTTATATATAAATATATAGATCAGACCAAAATGAGGGACAAATGAGGATGAAAGCGGGACAGAGGGACTTTGTTCCAAATCAGGGACAGTCCCTCGAAATCAGGGACAGTTGGGAGCTATGTTGACTGCGTTTACTACCACCTATTGTATTTTGGCTTCTTTTCTTTGGCTTTTATGCACTGATATATAATGCATTAGAAAATGTAGGACCAATTACCTGCATCATTTAGTGTATTATCATGCCTCTCTGCTTTCTGTTAGACCAAAATAAAAGCTGTCCCTGACAACGGATTGTTCAATCATCAGGAAATTTTAGCATTGGGAGTTCCTCAACCTGATTTTACACCATCTTCTGCAGCCTAGTAGGTTCAATAAAGTATGCTTTATAGCGTAACCATATATCCGGTTTGCTTCATTCACAAGGACCACATCCTTCCTGCAAAACATTTCAATTATCTACATCATCAATGACATCTGCAGTCCAGCCCACACTGCTCACTCCCTACTATCAAAGCTAGTAATGATGTAATCTGCACTCCAGCACACACAGCACACTCCCCTGTATCCAATCTACAATTAAAAATGTGTTATATGATATGTATGGTACATGTTTTTGTATTGAGAATGGGCTGTGCTTTCATTTGTCAAGCATTACCCATAGTCCACCATAGAGTTCCCTATTCAATCAATGGTGAGTCATATTCTATCTTAGACGGGGAGTTCCCTTCTAAGTTCACCACTGTTTATTCACAGTGGTCATTTGTTGGGCTGCTTCCTTGCCTCCTAATGCTCTGGAGTTTCTGGAGATAAGGTGGGCTGCTTCTGGAGCAGGACATAACATCACTATGTTTCATTTCGTTATGTCATGCAGGGCCGGCCTTTGGGGTGTGCGAGCTGTGCGGCCGCACGGGGCGCCACGGGCAACAGGGGCGCCGTGCGGCCATCACAGCTCGCAGACTGTGAGTTGCAGACAGCTTACTCACATGATCAGTGAAGTGGAGTCCGAACGAGTAGTAGCAGCAGGCGCTGCCAGGTCCCCCTGCCCTGGGACTGGGTGAAGAGCTAAGGGCATCGGATCGGGATCGGCACCTGAAAAAAAAAATGTCTGCTGCCAGCTCCCGAAAGGCACACTGCGCAGGCGCCGCTGCTCGGGTCCCCGAACACGCTCGGAACATGCTCGGGTATTCTCGAGCAGACGGCCCAGGCGCATGCGCAGTGGCGTCTAAGCGCCGGGACTCGGGAGGCGCCTTTTTTAAATGCAAAGCCAGTAGCCACCGTCCACAGAACGGGTAAGTGTCACTGCTGCCTGTGTCGTATTATGTATCCTCTTTTTCAGACAAATTAGGCTAAATACTTTCTATTTTATTGAAAGGGAGGATATAAGGGACTGTCACTTGTCTTAACAGAAGGAAAAAAAATTAAAATACAATAAAATAATACAATACTTAAAAATAATATTTTTACTACATGTATGTAATGTATATGTATGTAATGTATGCATGTAATGTATGTATGTAAGGTATGTAATGTATGCATGTAATGTATGTATGTAATGTATGCATGTAATGTATGTATGTAAGGTATGTAATGTATGCATGTAATGTATGTATGTAATGTAATGTATGCATGTAATATATGTAATGTATGCATGTAATGTAATGTATGTAATGTATACATGTATGTAATGTATACATGTATGTAATGTATGTATGTAATGTAATGTATGTAATGTATGCATGTAATGTAATGTATGCATGTAATGTATGTATGTAATGTATACATGTATGTAATGTAATGTATGTAATGTAATGTATGCATGTAATGTATGCGTGTAATGTAATGTATGTAATGTAATGTATGCATGTATGTAATGTAATATATGAATGTAATGTATTGTATACATGTATGCATGTATGTAATGTATGTAACCGTTTGTACACTGTAATCATTATTTGCACTTTGGCGCTGCATTATTTATTCATTTTGGCCTGTTTCACATGCACCTCATAAAGTCCCTTGCCTTTTTGAGGAGGATTAATTCGAGTGAATCACCAACCAACCTGAATATTGGATATACTCTGTAATAAAACTTATATATTTATAATCTTACCAGCCAATGCATACAAATGTTGCGGCGGCATATGTAAACTGCGTTAAATCGATACATGGGAGGTATAAAAAATTATTTATTACAAATATTTTTTTCCTCTTTGTGTATGTTTAGGTGACCAGGGGGGCGAGGGGTGAAGATGGGCGGGGGGGGGGCGCCACAGGATTAGCTCGCACAGGGCGCCTGAACACCTAAGGCCGGCCATGATGTCATGATATACAGTGGGTACGGAAAGTATTCAGACCCCCTTAAATTTTTCACTCTTTGTTATATTGCAGCCATTTGCTAAAATCATTTAAGTTCATTCTTCTTCCTCATGAATGTACACATAGCACCCCATACTGACAGAAAAACACAGAATTGTTGACATTGTTGCAGATTTATTAAAAAAGAAAAACTGAAATATCACATGGTCCTAAGTATTCAGACCCTTTGCTCAGTATTTAGTAGAAGCCCCCTTTTGATCTAATACAGCCAGGAGTCTTTTTGGGAAAGATGCAACAAGTCTTTCACACCTGGATTTGGGGATCCTCTGCCATTCCTCCTTGCAGATCCTCTCCAGTTCTGTCAGGTTGGATGGTAAATGTTGGTGGACAGCCATTTTTAGGTCTCTCCAGAGATGCTCAATTGGGTTTAAGTCAGGGCTCTGGCTGGGCCATTCAAGAACAGTCACGGAGTTGTTGTGAAGCCACTTCTTCGTTATTTTAGCTGTGTGCTTAGGGTCATTGTCTTGTTGGAAGGTAAACCTTCGGCCCAGTCTGAGGTCCAGAGCACTCTGGAGAAGGTTTTTGTCCAGGATATCCCTGTACTTGGCCGCATTCATCTTTCCCTCGATTGCAACCAGTCGTCCTGTCCCTGCAGCTGAAAAATACCCCCACAGCATGATGCTGCCACCACCATGCTTCACTGTTGGGACTGTATTGGACAAGTGATGAGCAGTGCCTGGTTTTCTCCACACATACCGCTTAGAATTAAGGCCAAAAAGTTCTATTTTGGTCTCATCAGACCAGAGAATCTTATTTCTCACCATCTTGGAGTCCTTCAGGTGTTTTTTAGCAAACTCCATGCGGGCTTTCATGTGTCTTACACTGAGGAGAGGCTTCCGTCGGGCCACTCTGCCATAAAGCCCCGACTGGTGGAGGGCTGCAGTGATGGTTGACTTTCTACAACTTTCTCCCATCTCCTGACTGCATCTCTGGAGCTCAGCCACAGTGATCTTTGGGTTCTTCTTTACCTCTCTCACCAAGGCTCTTCTCCCCCGATAGCTCAGTTTGGCCGGACGGCCAGCTCTAGGAAGGGTTCTGGTCGTCCCAAACGTCTTCCATTTGAGGATTATGGAGGCCACTGTGCTCTTAGGAACCTTAAGTGCAGCAGAAATCTTTTTGTAACCTTGGCCAGATCTGTGCCTTGCCACAATTCTGTCTCTGAGCTCTTCAGGCAGTTCCTTTGACCTCATGATTCTCATTTGCTCTGACATGCATTGTGATCTGGAAGGTCTTATATAGACAGGTGTGTGGCTTTCCTAATCAAGTCCAATCAGTATAATCAAACACAGCTGGACTCAAATGAAGGTGTAGAACCATCTCAAGGATGATTAGAAGAAATGGAAAGCACCTGAGTTAAATATATGAGTGTCACAGCAAAGGGTCTGAATACTTAGGACCATGTGATATTTCAGTTTTTCTTTTTTAATAAATCTGCAACAATGTCAACAATTCTGTGTTTTTCTGTCAGTATGGGGTGCTATGTGTACATTCATGAGGAAGAAGAATGAACTTAAATGATTTTAGCAAATGGCTGCAATATAACAAAGAGTGAAAAATTTAAGGGGGTCTGAATACTTTCCGTACCCACTGTATGTATATATATTTATATATCGTGATGTCATCCTGAAAGCTCCAGAAGAAGGGGCCCAGGCCAATACATTTTTTACATTTTTTTTTACTAGTAATGGTGGGGATCAGCAATTTTTTGCGGGACTGTGACATTGCGGCGGACAGGTCGGATGCCTAACTGACACGTTTGACACTTTTGAGGGGACCAGTGACATTACTATAGTAATAAGTGCTAAAAAATATGCACTGTTACTGTAATAATGGCAGAGAAGGGGTTAACACCAGGGGCAATCAAAGGGTTAAGTGTAGGGGATGTTCTCAATAGATGAACACAGAGACCTGTGTCCCTAAATAGTAGGAACACGGATCCCTGTGTTCATCTGTGACAGAACTGCGGTCTGCCTTGTTTACCTAGGCAGACCGCCGTTCTGTCTCCATATGGAATGATCACGAGTGGTCAGCGGACATCACGTTTCCCGGACCCGCTGATTTTCTCCCCCTCTGGCCAATCAACGCGTGTGCGCACCTCTGGAGGTGGGCGCACTCCCCACTGTCTATTACATGAAGCGACGTACAGGTACGCCATTTCATGTAATAGAGCCAAACTGCTACCGTAAATCTACGGCCCACTGGGCACTTATACCCACTTCCTAACCAGGCCAATTTTCAGCTTTCAGTGCTCTCACATTTTGAAGAATGGCAACACTGTACCCATATGAAATTTTTCTCCTTTTTTTCACACAAATAGAGCTTTTCTTTGGTGGTATTTATTCACCACTGGGTTTTTTATTTTTTGTGCTATAAATGAAAAAAAGACTGAAAATTTTGTAAAAAAAAAAAAAAAAAATGCATTTTTCTTCATTTTTGTTATAAAATTTTGAAAATTAGAAATTTTTCTTTATAAACATTTGCCAAAAGTTATACAGCTACATATCCTTGGTAAAAATAACCCAAATATGTATATATTATTTGGTCTTTGTGAAGGTTATAGAGTCTCCAAACTATGGTGCCAATCATTAAAAATTGATCATACCTGATGTACTGACAGCCTATCTCATTTCTTGAGAGACATAAGGGCCATACACACTATAAGATTTTCTGAAGACTTTTTCCTTCAGATTGACCTTTTCTATGTAGTGCAAGGGCCTGCCAGATTGCATACAAATTGAAAGTGTTTAGGTTTGACCTCATATTATATGGTTTTGGTAAAGCCCCGTACACACGTACCGATGGTCGGCTTACAAATGTTCCTCTTTTCTCCCCGGGATGTCGGTGTCTGCTGAAAAGTGCAAAGACAGCACAAGGACAGCACAAGAATTTTGTCCGCCGACTGCAGAAGTGATGTCATGTAATGGTTAACTTTCCCTGTGTTTTCTATTTTCTGAGCATGCCCAGTCTTGCAAATCTGCGGTCTGTCGGCCGAATTGTGTACTGACAGGCGAACAATCGTCCGTTCTGGTGTCGGCATACAAATATTTTCATGTTTGCACGAAAGACTTTTGTCCGCGGATTGTGCGCAGACATCTGTCGGAGGCACCATACTAACACGCGTACAATCGGCAGATCCTTCGTCCACCGACGTTTGTATGCCGACGATCGGTACGTGTGTACGGGCCTTCAGTCTAAAGGAAAAAGTCTTCAGAAAATCTTATAGTGTGTATGGCCCATTACAAGCCAGAAAAGTACAAATACCCCCCAATGACCCCTTTTTGGAAAGAAAATATTCCAATGTATTTAGTATGAGGCATGGTGAGTTTTTTTAAATTGTAATTTTTTTTCCCAACAATTCTTTGCAAAATGAAGATTTTTGTTTTTCACAAAATGTTTATATTACAAAGTTCTTTCTCATACACTGTGTAGGCATACTTGCAATTTTACCCCAAAACACATTCTGCTACTCTTCCTGAGTATGGCGATACCACATGTGTGAGACTTTTTCTCAGCCTGGCAACATACAGAGGTCCAACATCCAAGTAGCACCTCCAAGCGCTCTAGGAGCACAAATTACACATAATTTCCTGACAACCTATCACATTTTTGAAGGTCCTGGATCACTAGGATAATGAAAACACCCATAAAATTGCCCCATTTTGGAAAGCCCCCAACACATAATCTATGAGGAATTATGAGTCTTTTGAACGTGTCATTTTTTTCCACAAGTTTTTGGAAAATGTGAAAAGAAAATGAAAACGCATTTTTTTTTTACACAAAGTTGTCCATTTATAAGATATTTCTAACACACAGCATGTACATAGCAAAAATTAAAGCCCAAAATACATTCTGCTACTCCTCCTGAGTATGGCGATACCACATACGTTGGACTTTTATACAGCCTGGCCACATACAGAGGACCAACATTCAGGGAGCACTGTCAGGTGCTCTAGGGACATAAAATTGCAAATCTAATTTCCTGACTACCTATTACACTTTTGTGAGACACTGACAAGCACTGTAGTGGCACTGATGTGGCACGGATGAGCACTGATGTGGCATGGATGAGCACTGATGTGGCATAGATGATCACTGATGTGGCATGGTTGTGGCACGGATGAGCACTGATGTGGCATGGATGAGCACTGATGTGGCATGGATGTGGCACCGATAAGCACTGATGTGGCATGGGTGAGCATTGATGTGGCACGGATGAGCATTGATGTGGCACGGATGAGCACTGATGTGGCATGGATGAGCACTAATGTGGCATAGATGAGCACTGATGTGGCATGGTCATGGAACAGATGAGCACTGATGTGGCATGGATGTGACACAGATGAGCACTGATGTGGCACAGATGAGATCTGATGTGGCATGGATGAGCACTGATGTGGCATGGATGTGGCACAGATGAGCACTGATGTGGCATTATTAAAGTAAATTGCTGCGCTAGCTGAAATTCAAAAGTTCAAATGCAAAGACTTCAAAGATATGTAAATAATAAAATCTAATAGAAAAGCTGCCACACAGAATCTGGAATAAAAAGAGATCTAAGATAATATAAAAAACAATGTAGCGCTAATCATCAACAGAAGGCTCTCAAAATGACTAAAAAGTCCATGTGTAGTCCCAATTTGATCAGATGGATAATGTAGCAATTCCGTGATACCACCACCAGACACACAGTTCACACTGTCCCTTACCACATTGAGATGATCCCCATGACAGAGATCCCAAATGCCAAACAGACTCAGTATGTATCCAGGATAATAATCTTCCTTTTCCCAAAATCTCAGGGCCAGTGGTCACAGGTAAGTATAGAATAAAAAACAGGGCAGCATCATAGCGCAGACCATTTATTATCACCAAAATCAAACAAGGGATTAAAAGCACTTACAGAAGTTAAGTAAAATCAAGCGTATATAACACATCACGATTGTCCCCAGCATGTTCCGCCACTATGCAGCAACCCACCGGAATGATGGCCGCCACGTCTCCTCACTGTGGGCGAGAGTGACCGCAAGCACCGCCCGACGTACGTTTCGTTGTAGCAAACGTCTTCAAGGGGCGCGGTCTCACGGTCCTCATAGCTCTAAATAACAGTGGAGAAAATGAGGGGTGACCTGGAAATATTAGGTTGACAAATTTTAAATATATAAGCGGTGGATGAGGCACGGGAGAGCACTGATGTGGCATGGATGAGAACTGATGTGACATGGATGGGCACGGATGAGGCATGGGCAGGTCATTTGATGGAGTGATCATGTGGTAAAGGGCCGCTGTCATTGGACCCGACAATCACAAACATTCCCGGGTGCTCGCGGAAGCGCGAGTCTGGTAGGATATCATTGTACGCCCTTCCAGAACTAGCCAACCGTGCTGTAGCCATCATTCGGCTATGGCACAGTCGGCAAGTGGTCAAGGAGCCCTTGTTATCAGTAAACAATAGGAGGTATGGTATGGTTAATGATTTAAATAGTGTTTTTTGTTGATCCTGATTTTATTCTAATATGATTTTTACATAAGACCTTAAAGGAGAAGTACAGCCAAAGCTTATTTGGCTGTACTTCACCTGTGGATCACAGGAGGGCGGTTCCTTCTGCACTCCTGTGACTCGTTTTCAGCCAATAGCTGGCTGAAGACCGCTTTCAGCTAACGTCATCTGGCTCAGCCCCTCGCGAGCCACTGAGAGCCTGGGCCAGCCGCTGTCTTGCCCTCCATAGCCCAGCACTCCAGTGAGCCTGAAGGGGGTAGAGCAAGGAGGTGCATGGAGCACTGAGAAAGGCAATCACTGATCTCTGATGGCTCTGCTCTTAGTCTTAGAGCTGGCGGGGGACAGAAGCAGCATTGGATTGATGCTGCATCCACCTAGGTAAGTAGGATTCTTAAAAAAGAATTCCCAAACTTCTCTTTTAAGATACTTCATATTCATATTTATGAGACTGTATATGGCTCTTAAGCAATTTACCACCTTACATATTTTCCATTTTTTATATTATAGTGACATATGAGGCCCTGTGGACCATGTAGCTCCCAGTTTGGCTGGTGCAAGAGGGCCCTATTCTGTGGCTAAGATGCTAAGTGGCTGCAGGCATTCATCATTAGGAACATTGTCTTGCTTTTAATTTTATATTTAATGTAATATTGAATTGTTGCTTTTCAGGAGGTAGGACTGTTGACTCCCATACAATAATTTTAAGCCACTGTTATGATATTTTACAAGCATGCTTTGATTTGCATTACAGATAACCGTTCCCCTATTATTCCTTATGAAGCAGGCTTTGACCTGAGAAACGCGTTTAATTTTGGTTAGCCTGATACATATTCAAATAAAATAATGGAATCATGTACTATAAAATTAATAAAATGTAAAAATGAGTATTGGGATTTCCAGGGTAGATCTATGCTTGTTAAAGTGATTGCAAAGTCCTGTTTTTTTTTCTATTAAAATAACAAATATGTTATACTTACCTCTTTGTAAAGTGATTTTGCACAGGGCAGCCTGAATCCTCCTCTTCTTGGGTCTCTGGTTGGAGCTCCTGGCCCCTCCCTCCTGTTGAGTACCCCACAGCAAGCACCTTGCTATGGGGGCACCGAGCTGAGCTGCAGCTCCCTGTGTCCATTCAGTCACGGAGCTGCCGTTCAGCCCCGCCCCCTCTCTCTCCTGATTGTCTTACTGAGTTTGATTGACAGCAGCAGGAGACAATGGTGCCGCTGCTGTGTCTCAGCCAATCAGGAGAGAAAGTCCTGAACGGCTAAGACACTCATGGACATCACTGGATAGAGAGGGGGCTCAAGTAAGTGTAGCAGGTTTTCCAGGCATTGGGCCTGAGATGGGTCTGCCATTGTGACACCTTCAGCTCATTTCAGCTGAGTACCCAAGTGTGAGAGTTGAGACAATAACCATTCCGGCATCTTTGGTTTGTTTTGTTTATTTTATATTGGGGATGGGAGAAGGGAATGAGTGCGATACTCCTCTGGCTCAACTAGGTAAAACTGGGACACTTTGTAGAAAAATGCCTGTTAGCGCTGTCTTGACGCCAGCTGGATGCCGACCAACGCTTACTGACGCTTGAAGATTGCTTTATACTGAACTGTGCTAGAACTTGACACTTGACACTCTATTTAAGCTCAAATGTCCTGTGAACAGCTCCCTCCAGCCCTTCAGTGACTGAGGTATCTCCTTGTAACTGCTTGTGCTGCTGCAACTCTCAACACTGTACACTGCACACTGCACGCTGTACACGTAACTCTTCAGGGCCCAACCGCTGGCGCCCCCTTTGACACTTCAGGGTCCTCTCACTAGGCACCCCCTCTGACACTTCAGGGTCCTCTCACTAGGCACCCCCTCTGACACTTCAGGGTCCTCTCACTAGGCACCCTCTCTGACACTTTAGGGTCCTCTCACTAGGCACCCTCTCTGACACTTCAGGGTCCTCTTACTAGGCACCCTCTCTGCACTTCAGAGTCCTCTCACTAGGCACCTCCTCTGACACTGCAGGGTCCTCTCACTAGGCACCCCCTCTGACACTTCAGGGTTCTCTCACTAGGCACCCTCTCTGACACTTCAGGGTCCTCTTACTAGGCACCCTCTCTGCACTTCAGAGTCCTCTCACTAGGCACCTCCTCTGACACTGCAGGGTCCTCTCACTAGGCACCCCCTCTGACACTTCAGGGTTCTCTCACTAGGCACCCTCTCTAACACTTCAGGGTCCTCTCACTAGGCACCCCCTTTGCTGCTAGCTAGCTCCTGGATCCCTTGGACCTTCACCGGAGTGGTCCCCTCTGTCAGCTAGGCAGACCCCTGGGGGCAGTTACAGTACTCACAAACTTGGAATGCTTTCCTGAAACTAAGAGAAAAAGGGTTGGGACTTTGAGTGAGGCAAAAGACTGAGTCTGATTGTAAAGCAAGGACATAGAAATGTAAATATAAATCAATTTTTATTGAATACAACAAATAATGACAATGTTAAAAATGTATGAATACAAGATAACATGCATGGATGATACCAGTCTAACCAGGACTTAAATGGGTATGCATTATCACAGTGGTCTAAATGCTGGAATTCCAAAATAAAATGAGAAAAATAGTTGAGACAGACATATGTATATGGTATAGGAAGAATTTTCTATGTAGATTGCGTACTGTAATTCTCTACGCGTTTTGTGTTTCTACACTCGTCAGGAGCAGGAGCAATCATTTATCTATCAAGAAATAAAAATGTAAAAACGTATGCCAAAATATCTAATGGTATCATCGCCAAAGCATGGCAATGTCTGTCAGCAAAGGATGGTCTACTTACTAATTGGTACAAAATTCCGCCACATGGGGCTTGTAAAGGAGGGTGCTCTGAAACCGTCTCACCCGGGAGCTGAGGGAGCAATATCCTTTATTGTGCTTGTGGGGTGGAAAAACAAAGATGTGAGATGAGTGTCATCTTCGTGGGAAAAGAACCACAGCCTCGGCTAGTCATCCAATATAGTACCTAAGAATATATGTAATGAAATAGGTAGATTCATATATGAAGGGTATGAGTATCGAGAAATGTGATATGAATGCTGGGTATCATGCATAATGAGGCAGGGAATGAGTCCCAAACACCCAAAGGAGAAGAAAAAAAGAAAAAGCATGCACTGTGCGATGCGTGAATCAGGTGCATAGAGATATAATAATGAAAAATGAGGAGGTAAGATAAAGTGCAGTGAACATAATAAGATAAGAAGTATTACCAGAGAGTACCACTGGTGTGGCAGAAAGAAAGCAAATAAATGAGAAAGTGAAGTAGTGCTGGAATATAGAGGTAGCCTACACCCTAGGTACCCCATTAGAGTGCAATGGTGACAAGAAGTAACCATACTGAAGTAACCATTAAAATAAAGTAACTATAGCTATAAAGAAATTACCTTGTACAAAAGAGTGGTAGACTTGTGGATGGTCAGAAAAAGGTGTGCACCTAAGGAAAGCCAAGTAAAAATCCCCAGATGAGGATGTACATGTATACCCCCTCAAACAAACACAGGAAGAGCTCCCAGCGTCACATGGCAGTTCACAGGAGGGAGTGTGCGCCAATCCCGTCAGGACCTGACAGGCATATGGCGCCAAATCTCCCTCATGAGTAAACGCAGATGGGAAGACAACATGCTAGTGACACGCTACCACCGTGGTGGCGTCATGTCGAGCACAAAAGAGGCGTGGTGCCGTTGTGCTGTGGCCACAGTCCACCCACATCTCTCCCTCCATCAAGGGAAGGGAGGAGGAGGAGGTGAGCAGGGAGTGGACGGAGCGCAAGGATGGTCTACTTACAAATTGGTACAAAATTTCGCCACATGGGGCTTGTAAAGGAGGGTGCTCTGAAACCGTCTCACCTGGGAGCTGGGGGAGCAATATCCTGCTCTTGTGGGGTGGGAAAACAAAGATGTGAGATGAGTGTCATCTCCGTGGGAAAAGAACCACAGCCTCGGCTAGTCATCCAATATAGTACCTAAGAATATATGTAATGAAGTAAGTAGAAACTTGGCCCTCCTCAACTCCGCTGGTCCTCGGCACACCGGATCCTCTCTGCAGCTCAGCTCTCTCTGTATCTTCAGGCAAGCCACCCGAGACACCTGATCCTTCTGACAGGAGGAGAGACAGCCATACTCTCCCTCCCTCTCCCTCCCAGCGTCTTTGCTTCCTGCCAAAGACGCTGGGTCATGCATTCCCCTCAAACTTATACCCACTCCCAGGATCCTGTGCGGCAGAATCTGCCTTTCTAGGGTAAATACAGGCCTGAATGTGCCACTGATTGGGTTTCCTCCACTGCGCAATGAGAACCCTTCTCATGGAGCCAGTGGGGAGACTCCCCAGTCTCAATAGCATTACCTGAGAGACATGACAGCCCAGCTGAAAATCATGGCCCTGCTGTTAGGCAGCCAAGGCCCACTATACTTTGCCTAGCACCTACCTTGTAGGGTGCTACATAAGTATTAGGGGGGCTGAGGGGGACTGCTGCATAGAATTTGCAATTGCAATTTTCTGACTTTACCACCCCTTTAAAGGTTATATAAATGTGGAACAGCAATTAACAAGTGTTTCTTTCATTATTATGATATGAATAAAACCATGTGATTATAATCAATATTGTTGTGACTTAGTACCTTTATAGTCCCATAAGTTTTCTTTGTTAGGGTTTCTTTATGCATATTTGGGATGTGGTACCTTTAATAACATTCCCTTCCCTCCTCTCTTTCTTTTTTGTTTCTTCAGTATCCATGCCATCAATGAGACTGCTAATTCACCAGTATCCATGGCACCACTGGCATCAAAACTCCACTACTAACAGACGACTCTCTAGCACAGATCTAGAATTGCAGAAGAGAGCCCGAGGAGCTGACTGATACAACAGGTGGCTTGGTTCTGGTGGCAGAGAATTGCCTAGGAGATGTCCCAATGCTGTTTTGCCACTCTGTCGACCGGCCAAGTTCTTATGTGTTGGCGCCTGCACACTGCATATGCCAGAAGCTGTGTACCTGTTCTTCACTTCAGGTCAGGATCTGCAGAAATCCCCGCTTTGCTGATCTCTGGCTCTCTCCTTGCAGTCACAATACTTTTCAGAGGGCATTAAGCAGGCAGTGAGGTATTATATCGCCTCCCCACTGCCTAATTTAATCCTGTAATACCACACTTAACTGAACTCAATAGGGGAATTAGACAAGAAGTGCCTATTGTCAAACTCTGCAGCCCAAGCTAAAAATGCCGTGGCATGTGAAACAGCCCCAGATGGCTTACAGTTCAGGTAGGTGGCCATGGGGGACGTAAAACCGCTGCTTAGCTGCCTGTTTTTACCACACTACAACTGCTCATCTGAAAAACACCTATTTCGGGAACAGTTGTACCTAACTTCCCTAGCGTAAGTGTTTGCTTTCTATATGTAATTAGGGACCCTTCCAGGTCCAATACTAATATTGAGCAGAATTGTGTTCTGCCCTCCACAACAGTCCCAGTTTCTCATGCGGCCCCTCTGGAAAATAATTTGCCCACCCCTGCTCTAGTCTGCTTGTCACCAGTGAGATCTGCTATGTCAAAAGTGATATCTGAACTTCAGCGCACACATCAGTATCCACGCCTCTACTGAGATGTGTACTTCAGGACACCAGCTTGTGGGGAAGTGGAGCGTGGAGTGGTGGCAATGAACACATGGAGTCCGGTCACAGAGAACAGAACTTGTATTACTGCAGAATGCAGTAATTCCCAACAAACACGGTGGGAAGCCCCCGACTAGGAACACTCACTGAATGTAAGGACAAGCAGGGCTCGAATGTGCCAACAGCATCTGTTTTGGGAGGCGGAATGCGGCCTGGCTGGTCCAAACCAGGTCCATAGGTCTCCAGAAGGATGGTGTGGCCCTATTCCTTCCCTATTCTTCTAGAACATCTCCCTGCTGCTAATCACTGTCCCTGTCAGACAGGTGACCTGTCCCTACACTACCCACATGCAAAATGTATGCCAAGCCTGGTAGCCAGGGTCTTAAATAGGCTCTGTCTGACCCAAGATGGCTGCTAGAGTCCACTTGGATAGCTTCCCGAGTGACCCTGGAAATTATAGAGGAACCATGTTCCTCTTGACTTCCTTTCTCCCCGCAATACCACTACAGTAAAGTGCTACCTGCAGCAGAGAAAGTAGACTGCAGCTGCCTATACTCCCCCCTCTTTGACAGATGCTGCCCTCGGTATCGCAACACAGGAGCAACAAGTAAAATGCATCAAACATAATTAAAAGCATACCAGGTACAATTTCAAACAACATAATCAGAGTATCTTGATGGAAGCTGGCCTTGATTAGACCGCAAAAGCTGACAAGCAACAGTGTAGGGAGTCAGGCTGCAGGTAATCCTGTTCTGGCTGTGTCTCTGCCACAGCTGGTGGGAGTCAGTCAGGCCTTACAATCCCCCGACACCGTAGCCTAAGTCCAAATCCTCGACGACCTCTGGACAGTCCGTGGAGCTTGTAGGAGTGGCTGCACTGTCCATAGTCATTGTACTGGGGCTTCCTGCTTTCAGATCAGGAGAGGTCAGAGACTTAGGCCAAAGAGGAGACAGGTACCATTCAACAGGGACTTCCTGAACAGGTGGGACATCCGCAGGATCAGTTATTTTCCTATATCCTGCTTGTTTGGCAGAACAGTCATCACTTAGCACACAGGGCCGAAGTAGGTAGCGGAGGAGACATCTCTTTGACAGGACTAGGTCCCTGTTTTTTTACATCATACACTGGAGTCGGATGAAAAGGTTGTTGTCGAAAAATTGGGCCTTGATCAGAGAGTATCCATTTGGGGGAACCGTAGGGTTAGACCACATGCTCCCAAAATAATTTAGGTTGTGGCAATTTGGTCCTCGGTGGCACAAAGGTGGTAATGGTCACTGGCGTAGTTCTTATGTACAGAACAAGTCTCACACTCCTGGCAGACCTTCTGGACCCATTCCACCAGTCGCAGGCAGCAGAAGTATCTCCTGACCAAATACTCAGTCCTGTCAGCCTTGAAGTGTCCACTCACGGTGTATAGAGTGCTTAGCAGACTTGGAGGATGTGCGACTGGGGGAACCACAATTTGTACGGTGTTCCGCTGCTCAGTAGCAGATCTGGGTCCTTCTGCTGAATAAACACCCATTCTTCTTGGCTGTAAATTTTGGTGGATTCAGCCTTGGGAACCACCCTCTGTTCTTTTAGTGAACATGAGGTGACCACCATGCCTAGAACAGGGGCTACCTCAATGTCTTCTCGGCAGGAGTCCACATCTCCCCCTGGGCTTTTCACCAGGTAGCAGGGCAGAGCATGGGCATGCTCGTTAAGTTTTGCAGATCTGTAGTGGTTTTGTAGGTGATTCCTGCCAGGCGGGCAACCCACCTTTGCTCAAATACCCCTAGCTTGGCTGTGTCCAGGTAGACAAGAGGGTTGTTGTCCGTAAACACCTCTATGCCCACCCTGCTGAGGTACTCCATTAACTTTTCAGGGATGGCCCACACCACGGCCAGCAGTTTTAGTTTGAACGAGCTGTAATTATGTTTTTTTTTCAGTAGGTTGGAGGCTGCGGCTGGTGTAGGCAAGCACCTGTTCTCAGCCATCTTACACCTGAGCAGGCACAGCTCCCAGGCATGTAAACCCCCATCTATATATACCCCGAATGGCTTCAAGTAGTCCACATAGGCCAATAAGTGTGCCAAGGTCAGTTTTTTCTTAAGCATCTCAAATGCCTATTCTAGGAATGCCATTTGGGCTTGGTTAAAGTGGGAAGAGTGGCCTTTCTTCTGGGTGGTATGACCACTCAGCAGCTGGGTAAGTGGGGCAGCTATCAAGGCAAAATCCAAGATAAACCTCCAGTAGTAGCCCTGCAGTCCCAAAAAGAAGCGTAGCTCAGCAATAGTCTTTGGGGGGTGCCAGTCCTGCACTGCCTGGACCTTAGCCAAGTCTGGGGAAACTCCTCCGGCTTCCACAACATGCCCCAAATACTGGATCCATTGCTTCATTCAGCAACATTTACTGGGTTTAAGTTTTAACCTGTACTGTGCCAGCCAGCCTGTGCCAGTTTTACCTGGTCCAGGTGCTTAACATGATCCTCAAAGTTCTTGGAGAAGATAATTATATCATCCAAGTGAACCAGCACAGTCTCAAAGCTGAAGTCCCCCAGGCATCTCTCCATTAGGCACTGAAACGTGCTGGGGGCATTGCTCAGACCAAAGGGCATACGGTAAATTCAAACAGTCCCAGGGATGTGACAAAGGCAGTCTTTTAATAATCTTGATCCCTCACTGGGACTTGCCAGTAGCCACTTGCCAAGTCAAGGGTGAAGAAGTACTTGGCTTGACCCAATGCCATAAGTAACTCCTCTCCTTGGGGTGGCAGGTAAGCATCCTAATAAATATAATTTGCATTAGTCTACTCAAAAACGCAGACTTTTGTCTTTCTTTCTTTCTCACCAAAACCACTGAAGCAGCCCACGGACTATGACCCATTCTTATCATCCCTGCTCTGTAGCATGTTGCAGGGCAAGTCCTTGATCTCCTAACACAAAGCTGGGGGAGTATGACGGTATCACTCCCGAATGGGTGGAGCATTCCATATATGGATTGGGTGATCGATGGCTTTGGTATAGCCATAGTCTTGTGGGCTGACAGCAAAAAACAGTAGCTGCTTTTCAAGTAATTGGTGAAGCAGTCTCTGCTGCAGTAGAGGACAGTTCCAAAAGGGAATTTCAAGTTGTTCCAGCAGCAACTTGGATTGTGAATTGTCAAATAAACATATGGTAGGTAAGCTTGTAGTGGGGCACAAATAGCCTCTGCTTCGGGTTAAGCTTCCAAGGTGTAGTGACGGGCACGACATAGAGGTCCACTAGGGTGGCATGGTTGGAAAGTGAAACTGGGGTTTTTGCCAGGTTGATGAGTTGCACCAGGACCTTTTCTTTGTCCAGGTGCACGCCACTAGCCACACCCCTGGAACCACCGCATCCTTGCGGGGTTACTCCATTACTGTGGCGCCTTGAAGTTTCTAGTAAGCCCCAATGGAAAGAAATCAGACTACTTCTTGGAGGGATGCCAGAAGTAGTTTGTGCTTGGGTGTCATGCGGATGACTCCCACTTTATCAGGCAGTTTCCTCAATGCCTTCTGGTGAGCTTTGTCGGCCCGTATCACATTGAGCCACACAGCTCAGACTGCAGCCCCATGCACGCCAGCCAGAATGTTTAATCTTGCCCAGTAAGCGGGGCAAGTCCAGGTTCTTTAATATGTTCATGCCCAGAACAATAGGCCCTGCTGAGTTTACTGGCTCGTCAGTCACCACTACTCGCACTCTGTCCCCCACTTGATTATCAGTCTGGTGACTCCTACAATAAGGATTGGTAAGTTGTTAGTTGCCTTGAGGGATAGCCAGGAGGGGTACAGTTGGTCTTGTGTCCCAAACCACTGGGCATAGAAGTCATACTCCATGGCAGTGACCCCCTGATCCTGTGTCAATCAGGGACAGGACCTCTCGTCCTTTAGCAAGGGGAAGCCACCACTGGACTTGGACCGACCATATACTCTGGTTTGCTGGGACCTTTTGTTGACTGTCCAGGGGTCATCCCTCTGCCCTGGGAACCACTCATTTAATGGCAGCCTGTCTGATGTTTTGAACTCAGGCCAACTACAGTTCTTGCTTACATGTCCAAAACGGCCACACCGCCACCTCTTTTGGTCCTCTTCTGGGTCCCTCCATTATGGGTTCTCATCCTTGGGGAAGGGAATGAATCTCGTTTATGTAAGGACTCTTGTTTCAGGGAGGCGACATCCAGGGCAAGTTTCCTTAGCACTTTGTGTATGGCTGACAGCGGTGAGAGTGCTATGGCCTCCTCTTTCATGTGTGATGGATCATACCTTTTGTCACTGCCACAGTTTCTTCTGCATCTTCCTGCCCCCATGCAACCACTTCTACCACCACATCATGCAAAGAGATGGTGGGTTGTGCTCTGATTCATTCGTGTTGGGCCCTCTCAACTGGACCAACTTCAATTCTACCTCATACTGGTAGCCTTAACAAGTGATCTAAGTCAGTAACATCGGCACAGCAGAATGCATCCCTCTTCTCCAGGAGTTTCCACAGGTTTTGGAGTGCCACCGCAAAATGAGTGAGGTTCTCGTTTTCCTGTTGTCTCCGAACAAAGAATCTGCTCCTCAACTCTGGGATTGTCAAGTTCTCTCCGAACAGGCCCTCTCGGCATGTCACAATCTGTTCTAAGATGGCCCGATCCCCTGGCAGCGCCATCACCACTCGGCAAGCATCATTCTTCCAGGAGTTCATCTCCAGACCTTAATCCCATAGAAAATTTATGAAGGGAGCTGAAAATTCCAGTCGCCAAGCAACAGCCAAAAAACCTTAAGTATTTAGAGAAGATCTGTAAAAAAGAGTGGACCAAAATCCCTCCTGAGAAAAGTGTGAAAACCTGGTTACCATCTATAACAGGGGTGGGGGCGCCCAGGATCGGCCCTACCATCAGTGGCGTAGGGTGGGGGGTGCGGAGGGGGGCGGTGCAAAATTTAGGGGGGCCAAATCCCGCGCCGCCGTGTCTCTCCTGAGCCGCTATGTCCCCTCACTCCAGGCCGCCATGTCCCCTGTCAGGCTGCGCCCTGTTATTGGGCGAATAGGGTCATGTGCGGCAGCAGGGGGCCTGGCCTGTCTCAGATCCTGCTCCTGGAGTCCCGCCTCCGCATCTGTGAACCACTAATGTCTCTTCTCCTCCTCAAGCCTGGATCTCCGGTAAGTCAGCAGCCACACAGCCAGACAGAGTGAGTTAGGGGAGAGCAGTTAGGGTCACGCTGTGTAGTTCAGTATAGGAATATTGTAGGTAGGACAGTGTACTGTAATGGTTAGTGTAGTGTAGTGGGCAGTGTAGTGTAGTGGGCAGTGTAGTGCAGTGTAGTGTAGTTGGCAGTGTAGTGCAGTGGGCAGTGAAGTGCAGTGTAGTGGGCAGTGAAGTGTAGTGTAGTGGGCAGTGTAGTGCAGTGTAGTGGGCAGTGTAGTGCAGTGGGCAGTGTAGTGGGTAGTGTAGTGGGCAGTGTAGTACAGTGGGCAGTGTAGTGCAGTGTAGTGTAGTGGGAAGTGTAGTGCAGAGGGCAGTGTAGTGAAGTGGGCAGTGTAGTGTAGTGGGCAGTGTAGTGCAGTGGGCAGTGTAGTGCAGTGTAGTGGGCAATGTAGTGTAATGTAGTGGGCAGTGTAGTGTAGTGAGCAGTGTAAGGCAGTGGGCAGTGTAGTGCAGTGTAGTGTAGTGGGCAGTTTAGTGTAGTGGGCAGTGTAGTGCAGTGGGCAGTGTAGTTCAGTGTAGTGGGCAGTGTAGTGCAGTGGGCAGTGTAGTGTGGTGGGCAGTGTAGTGCACTGTAGTGGGCAGTGTAGTGTAGTGTAGTGGACATTAATCACTCTGCATTAAGGGGGCCATTAATCACTCTGCATTAAGGGGGGGGGGCAATCACTCTGCATTAAGGGGGGGCACTAATCACTCTGATTTAAGGGGACACTAAGATCCAGCAGTACCAGCCAGAGCCAGCAATACCCACAGCAGAACCAGCCAGAGCCAGCAGTACCCACATCAGTACCAGCCAGAGTCAGCAGCACCCACAACAGTACCAGCCAGCAGCACCCACAGCAGTACCAGCCAGTAGTACATATAGCACACTATCAGCCAGCAGAACCAGCCTGAGCCAGCAGAACCAGCCTGAGCCAGCAGTACCCACAGCAATATTAGCCAGCAGTACCAGCCTGAGCCAGAAGTAGCCACAGCAGTACCAGCCAGCAGTACCTACAGCACAGTAACAGCCTGAGTCAGCAGTACCCACAGCAGTACCACCCTGAGCCAGCAGTACCCACAGAATTACCAGCCAGCAGTACCAGCCAGCTGTACCAACCAGCAGTACCAGTCAGCTGTACCCACCAGCAGTTCTTTTCAAAACTTATCACCACAAAAAGTCGACTGCGCTCAAGACTGACCGACGCAAACCTGGAAAACCAGTTGCCAGTAGCAACATCATCAATACCAGCTAACATCACACAACTCACCAAAGAGAAGCAGTTGCAGCCATCACATTAGGGGTGAGTTAATTAAATGTTTGACCAAATATAATAGGCGCATTTATAAGTTGATAATTTTGTGCGGCCCCCGAATGATTTTATAAATATCCAAATGGCCCTTGGCAGAAAAAAGGTTCCCCACCCCTGATCTATAAGAAACTTTTTACCTCTGTGCTTGGCAAGAGGGGTTTCTCCACCAAGTACTAAGTCATGTTTTGCTTGGGGGGATCAAATACTTATTTTACTCACTGAACTGCAACTCAATGTATAACATTTGAACAAGTGTTTTTTCTGGATTTTTGGTTGTTATTCAGTCTTTGTCATTTAAAATACAACCCATGATAAAAATGATAGACCCTTTGTTTCTTTGTAAGTGGGCAAACTTACAAAATCTGCAGGGGATCCAATTTTTATTTTCCCCAATGTACAAATCCGATTCCAAAAAAGTTGGGACACTGTACAAATTGTGAGTAAAAAAGGAATGGACTAATTTACAAATCTCATAAACTTATAATTTATTCACAATATAATATAGATAACATATCAAATGTTGAAAGTAAAACATTTTGAAATGTCATGCCAAATATTGGCTCATTTTGGATTTTATGAGAGCTACACATTCCAAAAAAGTTGGGACAGGTAGCAATAAGAGGCCAGAAAAGTTAAATGTACATATAAGGAACAGCTAGATGACCAATTTGCAACTTATTAGGTCAATTGGCAACATAATTGGTTATAAAAAAACTCTCAGAGTGGCAGTGTCTCTCAGAAGTCAAGATGGGCAGAGGATCACCAATTCCTCCAATGCTGCAGTGAAAAATAGTGGAGCAATATCAGAAAGGAGTTTCTCAGAGAAAAATTGCAAAGAGTTTGAAGTTATCATCATCTACAGTGCATAATATCATCCAAAGATTCAGAGAATCTGGAACAATCTCTGTGCGTAAGGGTCAAGGCCAGAAAACCATACTGGATGCCCGTGATCTTCAGGCCCTTAGACGGCACTGCATCACATACAGGAATACTACTGTAATGGAAATCACAACATGGGCTTAAGAATACTTCCAGAAAACATTGTCGTGAACACAATCTACCGTGCCATTCACCGTTGCTGGCTAAAACTCTATAGGCCAAAAAAGAAGCCATAGCCATATCTAAACATGATCCAGAAGCGCAGTCGTTTTCTCTGGGTCAAGGCTAATTTAAAATGGACTGTGGAAAAGTGGAAAATTGTTCTATGGTCAGACAAATCAAAATTTGAAGTTCTTTTTGGAAAACTGGGATGCCATGTCATCCAGACTAAAGAGGACAAGGAAAACCCAAGTTGTTATCAGCGCTCAGTTCAGAAGCCTGCACCTCTGATGGTATGGGGTTGCATGAGTGCGTGTGGCATGGGCAGCTTACACATCTGGAAAGGAACCATCAATGCTGAAATGTATATCCAAGTTTTAGAACAACATATGCTCCCATCCAGACGTCGTCTCTTTCAGGGAAGATCTTGCATTTTCCAACATGACAATGCCAGATCACATACTACATCAATTACAACATCATGGCTGCGTAGAAGAAGGATCCGGGTACTGAAATGGCCAGCCTGCAGTCCAGATCTTTCACCCATAGAAAACGTTTGGCGCATCATAAAGAAGAAGATGCGACAAAGAAGACCTAAGACAGTTGAGCAACAAGAAGCCTGTATTAGACAAGAATGGGACAACATTCCTATTCCTAAACTTGAGCAACTTGCCCCCTCAGTCCCCAGGTGTTTGCAGACTTATAAAAAGAAGAGGGGATGCCACACAGTGGTAAACATGGTAAACATTTTTTGAGATGTGTTTATGCCATGAAATTTAAAATCAACTTATTTTTCCCTTAAAATGATACATTTTCTCAGTTAAAAGATTTGATATGTCATCTATGCTGTATTCTGAATAAAATATTGAAATTTGAAACTTCCACATCATTGCATTCTGTTTTTATTCACAATTTGTACAGTGTCCCAACTTTTTTGGAATCGGGTTGTATACCAACCTCTACAGCTCCAAATATGGGAACATATATAATGCATACTATACGAAATCTCCATATCAACACACAAAAATGTGCGTCAAGACGACTTATAAATTATGAATACATATGTCCCTTACTTATAAAAGTGGGAAAAGTCCCATTCAAAGTTAAGGCCTGCTGGTTTTCTTGTATTCAAATTAAACATCCAAAAAAACTATTTTTTAATTTGTGGGCCAAACAACTCCGAACGACTGAGAGATCTTCTCCATGACCACTGATGACATTGAAAAGAATCATTCCACAAATGTAGCAAAACACTGGAATGAATGTGATAATAAAGATGTAACAAGTTTACACATACAAGGGGTTGCGAAAGCATTACTACCTAAAAGAAGTGGTGACAAGTTTAGGTTATTGTGTAAAAAAGAGTTTTTTGGATAATTCATTTGAACCCAGTATCCACTCCTCCGTTGAGCCTCCAGCACATACAGTTCACTCTCCACTAATAACTATATTATCAATTAGATGTGCACTCCAGCACAGAGAGGTAATTTATGTAATTCCCAGATATCTATGCTACCAGCCCCTTAGCACACACTGTTTACTTCTCAACAGGACTTTTTGTCTGCCAGAACTTGCCAGAACTGTGTTCTGCAACCACTGCCAAAGAGCAGAACTTTTTTTTTTTTTACAGCTGGTTTACGCTGCTGCTGGCCCAGGGGGTGGTCGCATAAGCCGACACAGCTCCTATAATGCCAGCTGCGGCCCTAGGAGAGTGAAAGGTGGAGTGATATCAGCTGCACTCCGCCTCTCCCTGCAGCAGACTTGATGTTCCTTTTGTTAAGAAGAGGCGCCATGTATTGTCCTGTCCTGAGACTCCTGACTGCTCACTGCCAGACAAAGACTTCATTGCTTTTGGTAATTGTTTGTCAGTGTTGTTGCTGGATAGATATAGGGGCTGTCTATTAATGCTGCTGCCAGTATATTGGGACTGTCTGTTGCTGGATATTAGGGGCTGTCCATTGCTAGATATTAGGGGCTGTCTGTTACTGGATATGGGGATTGTCTGTTGCTGGATATTAGGGGCTGTCGTTGCTGGATAATAGGGACTGTCTGTTGCTGGATATTGGGACTGTCTGTTGCTGGATATTAGGGGCTGTCTGTTGCTGGATATTAGGGGCTGTCTGTTACTGTAACTTAGGGGCTGTCTATTGCTGGATATTAGGGGCTGTCTGTTGCTGGATATGGGGACTGTCTGTTACTGGATATTAGGGGCTGTCTGTTGCTGGATATTAGGGGCTGCCTGTTGCTGGATATTAGGGGCTGTCTGTTGCTGGATATTAGGGGCTGTCTGTTACTGTAACTTAGGGGCTGTCTATTGCTGGATATTAGGGGCTGTCTGTTGCTGGATATGGGGACTGTCTGTTACTGGATATTAGGGGCTGTCTGTTACTGGATATTAGGGGCTGTCTGTTGCTGGATATTAGGGGCTGCCTGTTGCTGGATATTAGGGGCTGTCTGTTGCTGGATATTAGGTGCTGTCTTTTGCTGGATATTGAGGGTGTCTCTTGCTGGATATTGGGGATGTCTTTAGCTGGATATTATACTTGGTTCCCTGTTTTCCAAAGGGGGCGGTGCTATGTGTGTAGGGGTGAGACAAGGGGTGGTGCTAGGGATTGTGCTGGGGTGGTTCTAGGGGGTGGGTTAATAGTGCATCTAATGACACCAATGCTGGGGATTAATAGTGCATCTAATGACACCAATGCTGGGGGTTAATAGTGTGTCCACTGACACCAACACTGGGGGCTAATAGTGCATCCACTGACACCAATGCTGGGGGTTAATAGTGTGTCCACTGACACCAATGCTGGGGGCTAATAGTGCATACAATGACACCAATGCTGGTGTTTATTACTGCGTCCATGGACACTAATGTTAGGGGTTAATAAAATGCTTTCACTGACACCAGTGTTGAGGATTATTATTGTGTACACTGACATCAATGTTGGGGACTATTATTGCACTCTCCGACACCATTGTTGGGGGGCTATTATTGCGCTCACTGACACCAATGTTGGGGGGTTATTATTGCACTCACTGACACCATTGTTGGGAGTTTCTATTGCATTCACTGTCACCAATGTTGGGTTAATAGTAAATCCACTGACACCAATTCTGGGGTTTATTTTTTCATCCACTGACACCAAAGCTGGGGTTTAATAGTGCTTCCACTGACCCCAAAGCTGGGGAAATAATATTTCATCCACTGACACCTAAGCTGGGGTTTAATATTGCGTTCACTGACGCCTAAGCTGGGGTTTAATATTGCGTCCACTGACACCTAAGCTAGGGTTTAATACTGCGTCCACTGACGCCTAAGCTGGGGTTTAATATTGCATCCAATGACACGAGTTCAAGGGGTTATTACTTAATCCACTGCCACCGATGTTGATGGTTATTAATGCTTCCACTGACACCAATATTGGTGGTTATTCTTGCTTCTACTGACTTCAGTGCTGGGGGTTATTATTGCGGCAACTGACACCAATGCAGTCTTGCCTCTCCACCTCATCCAATCAGAGAATGCTGTTTCATTCATTCAGAAAATGCAAAGCATTTTCTGAATAGCGCCCATGCTAAGAGGCTGACCATCTGTGTTCAGAATGCAGCAGGCCAGTCACTCAGTGAAGGAGTAAGTGAAGAACATAGGAGTAGCAGTGTCTATTCCAGTGATTTCTAGCTTCCAGAGGCTTTGGTCAGGTAAAGCATATTTTCTGGGTACAGCGACTGTAGCATATGTTATCGTGTACACAGTGAGTAAGTTCAAGAATTTAGCCCCTCCCACTGTTAGCGCAATTTTGCCACACCAACAATTTGTCACATTATGGCAGTCACACTGCTTAAAGTGATTGTAAAGTCTCTTTTTTTTTTTAAATAACAAACATGTTATATTTACCTCCTCTGTGCAGTATGTTTTGCACACAGCAGCCCGGATCCTCCTCTTCTCTGGGCCCTCTTCGGCTCGCCTGCCCCTCCCTCCTATTGAGTGCCACCACAGCAAGCAGCTTGCTATGGGGGAACCAGAGACGAGTCACAGCTCTGTGTATCCATTCAGACACGGAGCCGCAACCTGGACCCACCCCCCTCTCTCTACTGATTGGTTAAATGATTTTGATTGCCAGCAGCGGAAGCCAATCGTGCTGCGCTGCTATCTGGTTTGCTGGGCTGTGGAGAAGGCGGAGCGTCCAGCTCCAGTCCCAGAGGCCGACTTATCAGTAGAAACGCGTTGGGGGGAGTCAGCCGTGCTGCTGCATGTCCCGGATCGCACTGCAGGCGAACGTGACCATACCGAGTATATGATGTTTACCGTTTTGGATCTTGTAAGTGTGTTTTCACCATATTTTATTAATAAACTTGGAGGTAATGCACTATTAGTCCCTTCTTCTTTTTGGTGTGGTCTCCCTGTTGGCATCCTCACCCCTGGAAGCCTATAGATCCCCCCAACCGGGAAGCTGATGATCCATCCATCCCATTTGAGATTCCATCCCATCTGGCTGACCAAGTGGATTCCCTGGTACCACAGTATACGATCCTATCTCTCTCAAATGTGGTAAGAGTCCACTCACATCACCGGGTGTCACCACTAAATTGCATTTTTTGTTTAAAGTCACGTTTATGGATTGCTTTTTGGTAAGAGGCTAATTCACTTATTCCTCATCACCCATTATTCATCAGTTGGTTTTCCTGCAATATCACATTGGGAACACTTTCTTCTGGATGAAAAAGACTTTATTTCAAATTGTTGATTCATTTTGATTTCACATATATGGACATTATTGTTCTCTTGTTTTATATTAGCGCACTTTTGTAACCTATTTCATATGTTACCCATTCTTTTGCATTTATAATTATTCACAGTGCTGCTTTTATACCCAGTCACATTGGTTCGCGCACCTTTTTTCTCCAATCCCTCATCTCGTGCTGATTACAGCTTAATTCATTTTTTTTATTCCTGCAGTTTTAAATAGTAAACTTGTCTATTTTGGGATTGGGATTGAGAATTATGTTTCAAAATAATAATTTCAAATCTAGACTACATTTATCTTGTGTAGCTTGTCATTCGGAAGACTCTTTCCAGATGTTCTACTTTCTGAAAGTCTATTTCCAGAGATTTTTTATTATACCCTTTCTCTATGAATTTCTAAGTAAGCAATCCTAACCCCTTTCTGAAGTTCCCTGTACAGTCAGTTTATTAAAAACCATAGGAACATTAAAGTGTTTGTAAAGGTTTAACTTTTTTATTTTGGACAGAGTAAGGGGGGGGGGGGGGGTGTTATCATCTGGCCTTCTGTCACATTTTTTTTACTGTGTCCCTGCTGGGAAGTTTTATCCCTATATTCGTCTTGCTGGCCATTGTCACTGAGACAAAAAAGTTTGGGGAAATTTAAAATGTTAAAGATGTCACCAGAGCAAGAGATGAAGGAACATTATCTAATTGGGAAAATGTTTAAGATATAGAAGAGTGATGGCACAAAAATGAATTACTGGTCAATCCAACCTACCACTTTTAGTTTCTTTTTTTATTTGTTTTTGGTTTATTACATTTTTTATTTAGCACCCTCCTCGGTAGGTGCTAGAAGAGAGTATAGTTTGTGGGTCTTTCTGCTTACCAGGAAGATTGCCAGGTACATTTAAGGTGCTCTCTGCCTGCCAAGGAGTAGGATCTATTGATAGAGTGTGCTCATGGTGCTCAGGTGCAGCTCAGCTTGTCTAAAATGTTTTACACTGGTCTAATAGGGAGGCATATTGGAGAGTAGGAGGTAACCTGACATGTGAGGGCACAGGCATTGTTACAGCCCTGGCAATTGGCAGAGGACAGTGCCTCTTGGTGACTGTAAAAATGCCAAGGGCACATGTGCTTGGGATCTTCGGCTGGAGAGCGGGTTCCCGGATCAAGGGGGTGGCTGCCCCCCTCTGTAGAAGCTGCCATGCAGCCTTGGGTGGTCGACCTTAGGGCCTGAAGTCAGAGAGGAGCCGAACCCAGGTCAGATGTCCTGCAGAGCTGACTGGAAGGGAGACACAGGAAAGGATCTGAATCTGCCTAAAGTGAGTACAGATCTGTGTCATGGGGCCTGTCCTGTGAGGGCCACCCCTTCAAGTAGAAGAGGCAGTAGATGGGTGTCAGTCAAGGGGATGCTAGAGAGGGTCCTGAAGATAAAGTAGTTGCATCAAGTCTGCTGCTAGAGAGAGCAAGAAGACTTAATTCTTCCATACAAGTGGCAGTATGATCAAAGCAGTCTGTCTGTTTCCACAAGTAATTGGATGGCCAAGTGAGAGTTGTCCTTATCTACTGTGAATAGTTCAGTTGGAGTATCCCACTATTCCCTTCTCCCTCCAAGTTCCACAATATATATAAAACCAAATACCTTGTACTGTTTATTGAGTAAGCAGCAAACAGGAGTAAGGAAGGATAAGTGAAAAACCCCCAGCAACTGTCTGTAGGTAATCAGAAGGCCTAAGAAGTCAACACGCCGCACGCCCTATGGGGACAGTGCTACATTTAGATATAGATAGTATAGATTAGATTTATGGTTTTTCCCAAACATGTTTAAAGCTGAACTTTAGATATGATCTAAATTGCCAAGTTACATTAATCCAAACTGCAATATGCATAATTCATACCTGATGGTCCACTGTGGAAGATGACAATAATTTAAAAAAATACAAGGCATTTTGTAAATGGCGATGGAGCTGAGCATGCAACCCCCTGTGGTCAGTATGCAGTGAGGCAGCTGCTCAGAAGACTGCAGGAAGCACTGTACAGTACTAGTTCCGACTACTACAGCGATTGTCAGCTTCCACTGCCACCATCAGGTATAAAATAGGTGTACCAAAACAAAAAAAAAATTTGAACAAACAAACGTCCAATTATAGTACATATAGTCCCAATCCTGTAATGTATACACCACCATGTGATGGAGAATATATATTTTGATAGCATTCCAGATTCACCACGTGGTCCACCACCAATGTGGATGAAAGATTTTTACAAGAACCAGCAGACTTTATTACGGAGTCAAATGAGCCTGAAATGAGTACCCTGTCCCGATATACTGGACCCATACTGTTTCATCGTATCCTCATGGAATCACAAATTTCCTGGAAGCGTATCAGATACATACGACAGTAATGCCAGTGCTGGATATTACCATAAAATCAAGATGAAAAAGTCCACAAAGTGTGATTCTGTAGAAAACATCTATTAAAAGTAAATAGTTAAAACTACTCACATGTGACATGTTAGAAAACACGCTGTATATATGTGAAGCTCTCAATCAATGTAGAAGAGACATCCGGGTAGTACAAACAAAGCAACCAGGCGTGGTGACATCTCATGTGTTGGCTCCGCCCAACGTGTTTTGCCACAACTCTCCTGTTAACTGATGTCATCGGGGGCGACGGGCGTTTTTGTTGTCAGGTTCACTACCTCTGCTGAAAGTCTTTTAAAGTAATACTAAACACATAATGTTTAATTTACATTGTCCCTTCTATTTCTGTATGTGAATGATGACACTGTAATTATTTTAACAAAGAAAAAAAAAAACATCTCAGTACCATTTTCCTAATCGATATACAGCTGTCACATGACCCAGATCTTTACAAGCCTGCCTGCAGGAAAACATAAGCAGGAGGAGCTTCTAGTCCTCTGCTACTGGTCACATGGGGCCTGATTCATAGTACGGCGAATTGGCGTTTCGGCGTGATTTTGCGAAGCGGCGATTATTTAAGTCTGAAATTGGCATTCAAAGAACGGCGGGCGGAAAATAGCGCCTAGTGTGAGATTCATTAAGATGCAATATGGTCAGAGCGCGACTTAAAACCACGCCAGCTAAA